>NC_091360.1:1223367-1225867 GCF_038502225.1 Cherax quadricarinatus | reverse complement strand
ATTATATATATATATATATATATATATATATATATATATATATATATATATATATATATATATATATATATATATATATATATATATGTATATATATATATATATATATATATATATATATATATATATATATATATATATATATATATATATATATAAGTTATTATTGAACATTAACAAGTGTTATTTATCTATCTATTTTAATTTCCGATTTTATCATTGTTAAATTTCGAGCAGAATTTCTGAGTGATTAAGAATTCCCAAAGTGGTAAGTTAATTAACTTAATTAACTGTGAAGTTGTAATTAACTCCCATTGGTTAAGGTTCTTATATCCTTTAATATTCATAGATTCCATTAGAAGAATTTATAGCACATAGAATATTCTCTGTCTTATCTGGTGACACATAGAATATTCCCTGTCTTACTTGGTGACACATAGAATATTCTCTATCTTGTCTGGTGACACATAGAATATTATCTATCTTACTTGGTGACACATAGAATATTCTCTATCTTATCTAATGACAGAATATTCTCTATCTTATCTGGTGACACATAGAATATTCTCTATCTTATCTAATGACAGAATATTCTCTATCTTATCTGGTGACACATAGAATATTCTCTATCTTATCTAATGCCAGAATATTCTCTATCTTATCTAATGACAGAATATTCTCTATCTTATCTGGTGACACATAGAATATTCTCTATCTTATCTAATGACAGAATATTCTCTATCTTATCTGGTGACACATAGAATATTCTCTATCTTATCTAATGACAGAATATTCTCTATCTTATCTGGTGACACATAGAATATTCTCTATCTTACCTAATGACAGAATATTCTCTATCTTATCTGGTGACACATAGAATATTCTCTATCTTATCTAATGACAGAATATTCTCTATCTTATCTGGTGACACATAGAATATTCTCTATCTTATCTAATGACAGAATATTCTCTATCTTATCTGGTGACACATAGAATATTCTCTATCTTATCTGGTGACACATAGAATATTCTCTATCTTATCTAATGACAGAATATTCTCTATCTTGGTGACACATAGAATATTCTCTATCTTATCTAATGACAGAATATTCTCTATCTTATCTGGTGACACATAGAATATTCTCTATCTTATCTAATGACAGAATATTCTCTATCTTATCTGGTGACACAAAGAATATTCTCTATGTATTTTGGTAATAGAATGGTGTGTAAACATTCTGAGGGGTAACAAATGGAATATAAAAGAAGAAGAGAAAGAAGACAGAGGAGGAGTAGACTTCTTGGTCACTGACTCAGGTGGCTTAATAACCCAAGGTAACTCAATGAAGCCAAGTAACGTGGCTTAAGTACCTTTGTCCTTCAAGGCCCGTTCCCTGGATGCCACTCACAAGTGTCGACAAGCACACGGGTACCTGGTTACTCCTAAGTGAACATAGGAAGCAGGTACTAAGAAACTGACATCCAGGTACCTGCTTACTACTGAGTGAACATAGGAAGCAGGTACTAAGAAACTAACACCCAGGTACCTGCTTACAGCTAAGTGAACATAGGAAGCAGGTACTAAGAAACTAACACCCAGGTACCTGCTTACTAAGTGAATATAGGAAACAGGCACTAAAAAAACAACACCCAGGTACCTATTTATTGCTAGGTGAACATAGGCAGCCGGTACTAAAAACTAATATCCAGGTACCTATTTATTGTTAGGTGAAGAAACGCAGTAGGTGCAAGAGAATGATACTCAGATACCTATTTACTGCTAGTTGAACATAGATAACAGCTGCTACACTAACACCCAGATAACTATGCAACAGTACGTTAACAACGGCAACAGGTGCTAGAAGACTTCCCTAACTGCTTCGACTATCCCAGAATCGAACCCGGGAGCTTTCTATTGTTGTGCAGTGAGGCAACCTGGTGCCAGGGAAGAATTTATATGAGAATAGAGCAGTGGACTAGTAAAAATGAACTGAAATGTTGATAGAGACAAGAACCGACTTGAGAAGAGAATTGTAAAGTAATGGAAAGTGTTGTAACACTTGTCGCAAACACAGACATAGGGACATAAACACACATATCGAACACAAAAATGTAAACAAACACATACGTGTAAAAACACACCATGCAACACCTTCAACATACACAAGGCAAATACACTAACGTTTATAATGTTATTATTCGCATTCAAGGTCGTTTTTCGCCAATTTCCCAGGAAGCAACGCACCTTACGACACTTGCGTTGCCAAAACTGCGCCCAGCGCCCCCATGAATCACCGCTAACGAGACGTATTTTACACTGTAAATTTCCTCTGGTCCTTCACAGGTGAGAAATACCAACAGTGTTGGTCTATACTTAAATATTCAATCTTGAATATCCTCGCAATTTTTCCTACCGCAAAATGAAAGTATATATATATATATATATATATATATATATATATATATATATATATATATATATATATTAAATTTAATTACA
>NC_091360.1:1213367-1218367 GCF_038502225.1 Cherax quadricarinatus | reverse complement strand
GGATAGAAGAGTTTGGGTGTTAGTGTTAGAGAGAGTTAAATCCTCAGGGAAGTTTCGCCAATGTGGATTAATTATGAGACGTGGGTAATGGGTTTCAATGTCCCGTTTAGACATGGTCACTGTTCATTCAGAAACTTTTTTCCTGGGAGGTTCAATAGAACATTTTTTCCGTCCGTTCCTTGGTACGGCCTGAATGGACAGCTTAAGGATATGGACGGTATGCGCGTACGTGGCAAAGGACACTTTATAAAGAACCTTCGTGTACGTATGTAGCAGTGCACAGGGCGGTAAGCAAGGACATAGTGCGTGTTGTGATTCAGATAACCAGAGACAAGACTTTCTTTCATCTTGGTCAATCAGGCTGTTGGTGCTAGCGTCTGACACACATAACCATCACAACCCGCTGGTAATTATTTTTCTAGAGACAGTGGTCTATTATTCCACAGTGGGTTTATTTAATTACCCACTGTGGGGGAGACGACAAAGCCCCACTGTAGCAGGGTCAGAATGGGCAGTCTTCTGCACACCTGCTGCCCCTGTTCACCTAGCAGGAAGCAGGCACCTACAGTAGGTGTTAGTTGGCTGTTGTGGGTGGCATTCTGTGAGGTCACTTAGGAATAATGTAGTTAGGTCACCAGCAGCAGGTACCTGTGGATGTAACTACAAATAAATGACGACAAGTAGGTAATCACGGGCCAGATTGAGAGAGTGAGAGACAGAGAAAGTGAGAGACAGAGTGAGAGACAGTGAGAGACAGAGTGAGAGACAGAGTGAGAGACAGAGTGAGAGACAGAGTGAGAGACAGAGTGAGACAGAGAGAGAGAGAGAGACAGAGTGACAGAGACAGAGAGCGAGGGACAGTGAGAGGCAGAGAGAGGGACAGTGAGAGGCAGAGAGAGGGACAGTGAGAGGCAGAGAGAGGGACAGTGAGAGGTAGAGAGAGGAACAGTGAGAGGCAGAGAGAGGGACAGTGAGAGGCAGAGAGAGGGACAGTGAGAGGCAGAGAGAGGGACAGTGAGAGGCAGAGAGAGGGACAGTGAGAGGCAGAGAGAGGGACAGTGAGAGGCAGAGAGAGGGACAGTGAGAGGCAGAGAGAGGAACAGTGAGAGGTAGAGAGAGTGAGAGACCGAGTGAGACAGAGTGAGAGACAGAGAGAGAGAGACCTTCACAGGCTTAAGAGCATTGCATACCGGAATTCGGGAGATAATGCTAGAATTATTATTATTATTATTATTATTATTATTATTATTATTATTATTTCACGGTGAAGTGCTAAAACTGTAGGGGTTATATAGCGCCAGAGAACGATATGTAACAAGGTTTGATCCGAGAAAGAGGAGGAAACTAGCTCCATAATTTGCCCTCTCCTGTTACCTTTCAACTGTTAAGATACAAACAGGCACTTGCAACAGAGAGAAAAAAAAACCGGCATTAAAAACGAGAAACCATTGATTAAAACAGGGCAACTATGGTTTAATTAAACCACTCTAGTGAAAATGAGTGCCAATTCAGTCATGTTCATGGTAAGGTTCGATGAATATGCAAACTATATTGAACTCGGCCGTACTCGTCCTCGCAATAAATAAAAAAAACTAAATCCGAGATTTTTAAAAAAAAATTTTTAGTTTTTTTTTGAGTTAGGGGGTTACGGGGGTGAGAAATTTTCGAAATTTTTATTAATTGCCTCTGATGGTAGTGGGTTGTTCTCTGACAGCCAGTTAGTCTGCTAATTTGTCAGTTAGTTAAACAGTCAGCCTGATAACTGCTGAGTCAGTCAGTCCTCCAGTCTGTTAATTAGTTAGCCTGTTAATTGGTCAATTACTTAAACAGTCACCCTGATAGCTGCTATGTCCGTCAGTCCTCAAGTCTGTTAATTAGTTAATCTGTTAACTGGTCAATTAGACAGTCAGCCTCTTAATTGCTTTGTCAGTCAGTCCTTCAGTCTGTTAAGTGTTAATTAGCAGATCCTGGAGAGACCTAAACTTCGTTGCGAGGTTTCGCCACTGGAACTGTATAAGCACTAGTTAACACTGAGGTAAACACAGAAATAGACATGAAAACAGATTTATATGGACAAACACAGATTTACATAGACGAACACAGGTTTATATAGACAAAAACACAACTTTATGTAATTGTAGACACATTTTTATAGACATAGGAACGGATTTATATAGACAGATTTATATGGACAAGCACAGATTTGTATAGATATAAAACCTATGGAAAGAGTGAAATTATCTCTCCCATGGTAGCAGTGAAATTATCTCTCCCATGGTAGCAGTGAAATTATCTCTCCCATGGTAGCAGTGAAATTATCTCTCCCATGGTAGCAGTGAAATTATCTCTCCCATGGTAGCAGTGAAATTATCTCTCCCATGGTAGCAGTGAAATGATCTCTCCCATGGTAGCAGTGAAATAATTATCTCTCCCATGGTAGCATTGTAATTATCTCTCCCATGGTAGCAGTGAAATGATCTCTCCCATGGTAGCAGTGAAATAATTATCTCTCCCATGGTAGCATTGTAATTATCTCTCCAATGGTAGCAGTGAAATTATCTCTCCAATGGTAGCAGTGAAATTATCTCTCCAATGGTAGCATTGTAATTATCTCTCCAATGGTAGCAGTGAAATTATCTCTCCAATGGTAGCAGTGAAATTATCTCTCCAATGGTAGCATTGTAATTATCTCTCCAATGGTAGTAGTAAGATTATCTTTCCTCCTTCGATAGAAGTAAAATTCTCTCTCTCTCTCTCTCTCTCTCTCTCTCTCTCTCTCTCTCTCTCTCTCTCTCTCTCTCTCTCTCTCTCTCTCTCTCTCTCTCTTTGGCTGTCTATAGAAGCCGATGATCTTATCATAAGATAATGTATTTGGTCCAAAGATTCCTTAACTATGGTTAGATGATCTGACTGGCTTAGTCATTATGGGATTTTCGTATTAAAGTCGTTATTGTTTGACTTCCTTTGTCGGCCAGCGGTTCCATTAGCACGCCAGGGTGCCATCAACGATGGTAATGGTGGCAGTGGTTCTTTGATGAAGGTACACACACACACACACACACACACACACACACACACACACACAAACGGAACAGAAATTCTTACCCAGAAATAGGTCAGGCATCAGAGAAATTATAGACCATGGTTCCCCCAGAGGTGCATAGTGAACCCTTGGTTCCCCCAGAAGTGCATAGTGAACCCTTGGTTCCCCCAGAAGTGCATAGTGAACCCTTGGTTCCCCCAGAGGTGCATAGTGAACCCTTGGTTCCCCCAGAAGTGCATAGTGGGCCCTTGGTTCCCCCAGAGGTGAATAGTGAGCCCTTGGTTCCCCCAGAGGTGCATAGTGAGTCCATGGTTCCCCCAGAGGTGCATAGGGAGACCATGGTTCATTCAGAGGTGCATAGGGAGCCCATGGTTCATTCAGAGGTGCATAGTGAGCCCATGGTTCATTCAGAGGTGCATAGTGAGCCCATGGTTCATTCAGAGGTGCATAGTGAGCCCATGGTTCATTCAGAGGTGCATAGTGAGCCCATGGTTCATTCAGAGGTGCATAGTGAGCCCATGGTTCATTCAGAGGTGCATAGTGAGCCCATGGTTCATTCAGAGGTGCATAGTGAGCCCATGGTTCATTCAGAGGTGCATAGTGAGCCCATGGTTCATTCAGAGGTGCATAGTGAGCCCATGGTTCATTCAGAGGTGCATAGTGAGCCCATGGTTTATTCAGAGGTGCATAGTGAGCCCATGGTTCATTCAGAGGTGCATAGTGAGCCCATGGTTTATTCAGAGGTGCATAGGGAGCCCATGGTTCATTCAGAGGTGCATAGTGAGTCCATGGTTCATTCAGAGGTGCATAGTGAGCCCATGGTTCATTCAGAGGTGCATAGTGAGCCCATGGTTTATTCAGAGGTGCATAGTGAGCCCATGGTTTATTCAGAGGTGCATAGTGAGCCCATAGTTCGTTCAGAGGTGCATAGTGAGCCCATGGTTTATTCAGAGGTGCATAGTGAGCCCATAGTTCATTCAGAGGTGCATAGTGAGCCCATGGTTCATTCAGAGGTGCATAGTGAGCCCATGGTTTATTCAGAGGTGCATAGTGAGCCCATAGTTCATTCAGAGGTGCATAGTGAGCCCATGGTTTATTCAGAGGTGCATAGTGAGCCCATGGTTCATTCAGAGGTGCAGTCAGGAGAAAGCTGAAAGTACAGAAACGTGGAAGAAATATAGGAAACAAAGAACACAAGAAAACAAGGAAGCGAGCAGAAGAGCTGGAAATAAACAGGTATGGATAAGAAGAGAAGGTGAACAACGATGTGAGACCAACATAGGAACGAAAAGCAAATCGGAAGCAAAGTTGCTACACAACCACACCAGAGAGAAGACAACAGTGAAGAAACAGGTAATAAGAGTGAAGGAAGGAAGGAAGCTCACTAGGAATGACCAGGAAGTCTGCCAGGACCTGAACTAAAGATTTAGAAATGTATTCTCAGTGGAATAACCATCAATGCAGGAGAGTCGCAGAGAGAGGGTGCACCAGCGAGTGCTGGACACAGTACACACAGTGAGAGGTGAGGTGAAGAAACTGCAACATGTGGAATTCAAAATTTATGGGCACCAAGTGGAATTTAAAATCTTATAAGCAGCAAGCAGAATTCAAAACCATGGTAAGCGAAATTTAAAACCTTACAAGCAGCAAATGGAATTAAAGCCTTACCAGCAAATTGAATTTAAAGCCATGTAGGCAGCAATTGGAATTCAAAACCCATTACAAGCAGCAAGAAGCGGAATTCAAAGCAGCAAGTGGAATCCACAGTCACTCAGTCGTTGCCTCCAGCCATCTCCCTCGTTGATTATAACGACTATAATTTTGACAGCCTTGATTAATTATAGAGTAATAATGGATCAATTATAGAGTAATTATAGATCAATTAAGGAGTAATTATGGGTGAAGTTATTGAGCTGAAAACTAGAGGAGAAAATCAGCAGATTATTAAGAGGATGGA
>NC_091360.1:1105867-1208367 GCF_038502225.1 Cherax quadricarinatus | reverse complement strand
GAACGATAAGTACGGAAAAGAAAGTGTGGAAAGAGGAGAGTGAATAATATATATATATATATATATATATATATATATATATATATATATATATATATATATATATATATATATATATATATATATATATATATACTATATATATATATATGTATATATATATACTATATATATATATATGTATATATATATACTATATATATATGTATATATATATACTATATATATATATATGTATATATATATACTATATATATATATATATATATGTATATATATATACTATATATGTATATATATATGTATATATATATACTATATATGTATATATATATGTATATATATATACTATATATGTATATATATATATGTATATATATATACTATATATGTATATATATATATGTATATATGTATATATATATACTATATATGTATATATATATGTATATATATATATACTATATATATATATGTATATATATATACTATATATATATATATATATGTATATATATATACTAATGCAGAGAATTCGTAGTTTGGAAGTTAGGAGGAGGTGCGGGATTACCAAAACTGTTGTCCAGAGGGCTGAGGAGGGGTTGTTGAGGTGGTTCGGACATGTAGAGAGAATGGAGCGAAACAGAATGACTTCAAGAGTGTATCAGTCTGTAGTGGAAGGAAGGCGGGGTAGGGGTCGGCCTAGGAAGGGTTGGAGGGAGGGGGTAAAGGAGGTTTTGTGTGCGAGGGGCTTGGACTTCCAGCAGGCATGCGTGAGCGTGTTTGATAGGAGTGAATGGAGACAAATGGTTTTTAATACTTGACGTGCTGTTGGAGTGTGAGCAAAGTAACATTTATGAAGGGATTCAGGGAAACCGGCAGGCCGGACTTGAGTCCTGGAGATGGGAAGTACAGTGCCTGCACTCTGAAGGAGGGGTGTTAATGTTGCAGTTTAAAAACTGTAGTGTAAAGCACCCTTCTGGCAAGACAGTGATGGAGTGAATGATGGTGAAAGTTTTTCTTTTTCGGGCCACCCTGCCTTGGTGGGAATCGGCCGGTGTGATAATAAATAATATAATAAAATATATATATATATATGTATATATATATACTATATATATATATATATATATATGTATATATATATACTATATATATATATGTATATATATATATACTATATATATATATATATATACTATATATATATATATATATATATATATGTATATATATATATATATATATATATGTATATATATATACTATATATATATATATATATATATAATGTATATATATGTCGTGCCGAATTTGTAAAACTGGTCAATTAGCAAGAACTCATTTAAAATTAAGTTCTTTCTAAAAATTTTCTCTTATACGTTTAAAGATATATTTTTTTCATTAATGTTGATGCAAAAATTTATAATTTTGCACCAAAAGGAACTTAGAAAACTTACCTAACCTTATTATAACAAGCGCAATTTATTTTAGCCTAACCGAACTAAATATATTTTAGATTAGTTTACAATAATTTAATACTAAACAAACACAGTGAAATATATTTTTTTCGTTAAGTTCAGAATGATTTTGGCGAAATTATTGCATACATAAATTTTCACTTGTCCTATATGGCAAGATGAAAGTTGCTATTTAAGCCAAGATCGCAAGTTTTGCCTATTCGGCACGACATATATATATATATATATATATATATATATATATATATGTTGAACTTCCTTTAAGAGACATTTAAGGAGCCTACGACATTAATAAACACAAATTTTTTTTTATTAAATATGGTAAAAATACAAAAGATTAAATAAAATCAGAAGAAAGACGAAACATTATCAAAAGAAAGTAAATTATAAACATAGAAGAAAAACTGAACATTGTCGGAAAATAGTCGTATTTAAACGCCGAGGCTGACGGGTACAAAAATTAAGCGAGCAAACAGCCTAATTAGACAGGTGTAGACAGGTAAACGGCACAGGTAAACAGAGTAATTAGACGGAGGAACAGTCGGGTGAAAATTGTTGCTATAATCTACAGAATATGTTCCTGGGATTACATGACTCATTTTAAGAGAAATTTTGATGTTATGTAGATGGAAGAAGATTATTTAAAACTGTTGTACATGAAAGAGTTCTCTTAATACGTTAGAATACATGAAAGAGTTCTCTTAATACGAAAGAATACATGAAAGAGCTCTCTTAATACGTTAGAATACATGAAAGAGCTCTTAATACAAAAGAATACATGAAAGAGCTCTCTTAATACGAAAGAATACATGAAAGAGCTCTCTTAATACGAAAGAATACATGAAAGAGCTCTCTTAATACAAAAGAATACATGAAAGAGTTCTCTTAATACAAAAGAATACATGAAAGAGCTCTCTTAATACGTTAGAATACATGAAAGAGTTATCTTAATACGTTAGAATACATGAAAGAGCTCTCTTAATACGAAAGAATACATGAAAGACCTCTCTTAATACGTTAGAATACATGAAAGAGTTCTCTTAATACGTTAGAATACATGAAAGAGCTCTCTTAATACGAAAGAATACATGAAAGAGCTCTCTTAATACGTTAGAATACATGAAAGAGCTCTCTTAATACGTTAGAATACATGAAAGAGCTCTCTAATACGAAAGAATACATGAAAGAGCTCTCTTAATACGAAAGAATACATGAAAGAGCTCTCTTAATACAAAAGAATACATGAAAGAGCTCTCTTAATACGTTAGAATACATGAAAGAGCTCTCTTAATACGAAAGAATACATGAAAGAGCTCTCTTAATACGTTAGAATACATGAAAGAGTTCTCTTAATACGTTAGAATACATGAAAGAGCTCTCTTAATACGTTAGAATACATGAAAGAGCTCTCTTAATACGGAAGAATACATGAAAGAGCTCTCTTAATACGTTAGAATACATGAAAGAGCTCTCTTAATACGTTAGAATACATGAAAGAGCTCTCTTAATACGAAAGAATACATGAAAGAGCTCTCTTAATACGAAAGAATACATGAAAGAGCTCTCTTAATACGAAAGAATACATGAAAGAGCTCTCTTAATACGTTAGAATACATGAAAGAGCTCTCTTAATACGTTAGAATACATGAAAGAGTTCTCTTAATACGTTAGAATACATGAAAGAGCTCTCTTAATACGTTAGAATACATGAAAGAGCTCTCTTAATACGTTAGAATACATGAAAGAGTTCTCTTAATACGTTAGAATACATGAAAGAGCTCTCTTAATACGAAAGAATACATGAAAGAGCTCTCTTAATACGTTAGAATACATGAAAGAGCTCTCTTAATACGTTAGAATACATGAAAGAGCTCTCTTAATACGTTAGAATACATGAAAGAGCTCTCTTAATACGAAAGAATACATGGAAGAGCTCTCTTAATACGAAAGAATACATGAAAGAGCTCTCTTAATACGTTAGAATACATGAAAGAGCTCTCTTAATACGAAAGAATACATGGAAGAGCTCTCTTAATACGAAAGAATACATGAAAGAGCTCTCTTAATACGTTAGAATACATGAAAGAGTTCTCTTAATACGTTAGAATACATGAAAGAGCTCTCTTAATACGTTAGAATACATGAAAGAGCTCTCTTAATACGTAAGAATACATATTAGAGCTCTCACAATACGTCATAATGTACAAAGGATCACTTAAAATACATAACATTATGTAATATAGTACATAAAAGAGCTCTCACAATACGGGAAAATACATAAGAGAGCTGTCACAATACGTAATGATACATAAATGATTCGTGATAATACATGAAAGAGATACTTTATGTATTTTGTATGTATTCTAATATCTCTCAAGAATATGGTAAAATATATAAAATAGTTATTAAAATTAAAGCAAGTGTATATAAAATAGCTTTAAGAATAAGCAATAGATGCGTGAAATAGTTCTCAAAATTAAGTTAGAAGTTCCTAGTTCCAGAAATTGGTGCGGTGACTCGAACTGAGGTCACCATAACTGGACCACAAGTCTCTTCAGAAAAAAATTATTTTTGCATTTATAGAATTATTTTTTTTAATAATCCTCATCTTGTTTTTTTCAATGGACGTTATCGATGGCTGAATTTAGAAAATTTTCGAGATTTTCGAGATTGGAAAATTATCGATAGTTTTAAGTTTATTCATAAAAAATATATAAAAATTCTACCTCCTCGTTTACTGGAATAAATTCGTGACACTTGAGCTAAAATTTATGAAACTTGTGGATTTTTTCTCTTAGCATTAAGATAAAAATCCAGATAAGTGTAACTAGATTCTAGCTATGTAAGATTCTAGCCATGTAAGATTCTAGCTATGTAAGATTCTAGCCATGTAAGATTCTAGCCATGTAAGATTCTAGCTATGTAAGATTCTAGCTATGTAAGATTCTAGCTATGTAAGATTCTATCCATGTAAGATTCTAGCTATGTAAGATTCTAGCTATGTAAGATTCTAGCTATGTAAGATTCTAGCTATGTAAGATTCTAGCTATGTAAGATTCTAGCTATGTAAGATTCTAGCTATGTAAGATTCTAGCTATGTAAGATTCTAGTTATGTAAGATTCTAGCTATGTAAGATTCTAGCCATGTAAGATTCTAGCCATGTAAGATTCTAGCTATGTAAGATTCTAGCTATGTAAGATTCTATCCATGTAAGATTCTAGCTATGTAAGATTCTAGCTATGTAAGATTCTAGCTATGTAAGATTCTAGCTATGTAAGATTCTAGTTATGTAAGATTCTAGCTATGTAAGTTTCTAGCTATGTAAGATTCTAGCTATGTAAGATTCTAACTATGAAAGATTCTAGCTATGTAAGATTCTAGCTATGTAAGATTCTAGCTATGTAAGATTCTAGCTATGTAAGATTCTAGCTATGTAAGATTCTAGCTATGCAAGATACTAGCTATGTAAGATACTAACTATGTAAGATACCAGCTATGTAAGATACTAGCTATGTAAGATACTAGCTATGTAAGATACTATGTAATATACTAGCTATGTAATATACTAGCTATGTAAGATACTAACTATGTAAGATACTAACTATGTAAGATACTAGCTATGTAGGATACTATGTAATATACTAGCTATGTAATATACTAGCTATGTAAGATACTATGTAAGATACTAACTATGTAAGATACTAGCTATGTAAGATGCTATGTAATATACTAGCTATGTAAGATACTAACTATGTAAGATACTAACTATGTAAGATACTAGCTATGTAAGATACTGTGTAAGATTATCTATGTAAGATTACTAGCTATGTAAGATACTAGCTATGTAAGATACTAGCTATGTAAGATACTAGCTATGTAAGATACTAGCTATGTAAGATACTAACTATGTAAGATACTATGTAAGATTATCTATGTAAGATTACTAGCTATGTAAGATACTAGCTATGTAAGATACTAGCTATGTAAGATACTAACTATGTAAGATACTATGTAAGATACTAGCTATGTAAGATACTATGTAAGATACTAGTTATGCAAGTACACTGACACAAAGAACCAAATAAGAGGCCAGGAATGTAAATACATATAAACAAAGAGTGTAAATGAAGTGTAAATACGTGAGTAAACGGGGCAGATGATAACACCTTGTCTGTGCTAGTTATCTAAGTTATCGTGCAGTTATGTACGATAATTCATCACATTCATGGAACATTCCTCAAACAATGTGTACCTCGTGTGCCGTGTACTAGGACACGCACATTCCGTGTTCTTTCCCCGTATCTGCATTTATCATATTTCTCGCAAATTGTCTCTGTGTTTAGAACACCGTGTGCGTGTATGTGCGTGTGTGTGTGTGTGTGTGTGTGTGTGTGTGTGTGTGTGTGTGTGTGTGTGTGTGTGTGTATTTTCCCAGTGTACACAACACTGTAGTCAGTGTAGCAGAACAAACACAGCAGTGTAGTCAGTGTAGCAGAACAAACACAGCAGTGTAGTCAGTGTAGCAGAACAAACACAGCAGTGTAGTCAGTGTAGCAGAACAAACACAGCAGTGTATTCAGTGTAGCAGAACAAACACAGCAGTGTATTCAGTGTAGCAGAACAAACACAGCAGTGTAGTCAGTGTAGCAGAACAAACACAGCAGTGTAGTCAGTGTAGCAGAACAAACACAGCAGTGTAGTCAGTGAAGCAGAACAAACACAGCAGTGTAGTCAGTGTAGCAGAACAAACACAGCAGTGTAGTCAGTGTAGCAGAACAAACACAGCAGTGTAGTCAGTGTAGCAGAACAAACACAGCAGTATAGTCAGTGTAGCAGAACAAGCACAGCAGTGTAGTCAGTGTAGCAGCAGTGGCAGTCAGCTCAGTCGTTGCAAAAACAAAAACACATGTCTGTTTTTGTCTGGCAAACACAGACCGAGAGAGCAAACAAGGAAATCTTGCATTTTGTGTGTTTTTTCCTGTGAAAAAATAAGAACTACTTCATTCTACTCTGAGACACAGGTGAGAAAGACAGTGTTTGGTCACCAGTTTAGAGAGGAAAAATAGGGCAGTAGGGAGAGAAGTTGGTGATTAAATTGGTTAGTAAATTGATAATATTGGTTCGTAAATTGGTGGTCAAACTGATTTTTAAATTGGTGGTCAAATTGGTTGGTAAATTGGCAATATTGGTTCGTAAATTGATAATGTTGGTTCGTAAATTGGTGGTCAAACTGATTTTTAAATTGGTGGTCAAATTTGTTGGTAAATTGGCAATATTGGTTCGTAAATTGGTCAGTTTGGTTTGTAAATTGGTAATGTAGATTGCAAATTGGTAAAATGGTGGGTAAATTGGTTGATAAATTGGTAATTTTGATTGTAAATTAGTAAATTGGCTGTGAAATTGGTTGTACAATTGGTGACTTGATGATCAAGTTGATATATTGCTGGGAAGATTGAGGAATTATTCTTTAAATTAATTGGCAATTTGGTTGTAAGACTGGGAACCTGGAGGGCTAATTAGTAAATTGGTGGAGAAAATAGTAGAACGATTGGCAAAATGGAGAACAAATAAGGACGGAAGATTGGTAAATCAGTGATCAAATTGTTAAATTGGTGATCAAATTGGTAAGTTGGTGAACAGCTTGGAGAACAAATATAAAGAATTATAAAAATTGGGTAAGCTGGTATATAGACTGGTAAACTGATATACAAATTGGTTAAACTGGTATACAAATTAATTACTTGGTAAACTTAAGTAAACTCGTGTGATAGACGTAATATTCCACTATAGCATTCAGTACGTACGTCTTGTAGATCCAGTCTCACTCACCAGTAGCCAATAAACGTATCTTGTAGACCGGTTTGTTGTTACCTGGATTACCTGGAGGTTATTCCGGGTATCAACGCCCCCGCGGCCCGGTCCACGACCAGGCCTCCCGATGGATCAGGGCCTGATCAACTAGGCTGTTACTGCTGGCCGCACGCAGTCCGACGTACGAGCCACAGCCCGGCTGATCCGGCACCGACTTTAGGTATCTGTCCAGCTCTCTCTTGAAGGCAGCCAGGGGTTTATTGGCAATTCCCCTAATGCTTGATGGGAGGCTGTTGAACAGTTTTGGGCCCCGGACACTTATGGTGTTTTCTCTTAGTGTACCAATGGCGCCCCTACTTTTTATTGGCGGCATTTTGCATCGCCTGCCCAGTCTTTTACTTTCGTAGACTCGTGTAGTAGCTTCAGCCTTCCTCAGTAGTAGCAGTCAGTCAACTCATTTCGTAGCCCCAAGTCTTCCTCAGAAGTATTCAGAGAACCTGTCTTGTACAAACCCAGCTCACGATTCGTTACATATACTATTAAACATTTCGCAAAACGTTTCGCTCACGCATGATCATTTTTTACCCCCTCGTATCCAAATTTTTCTCTCCTATATTTTACAGAAATTTTCAGAGCACGTCGTGATTTGGGTTGTTACGATAATTACCGTATTAAATAATCACCTTATTATATAATTCCCCAAATTGCTCTCTGGTAATTTGCCTCTGACTCATCGCAACTCTGGACTCTAAATTCTATTTAGAGTCAGATTCAGCGCAAAAACGTAATGTTTATAGAGTCAAACCATCTGTATAGTTATTAGCTATGTAGAAAAGGATTGTCTATATAGAGTTTACATAGATCATGTGTAGAGTTAGATCCCCTGTAGAATTTTATCGATACTTTTAGTTTCTATGTAGAGTTAGATTTTTTATGTAGTTAAATTATATGTAGAGTTAGAGCTTCTGTAGAGGTTATTTTTTATAGTTACATATCTTGTGTGGAATTAGATTCTATATAATGTTAGAACTTCTTATAGAATTAGATTCCTTAAGAGATATATCCCTGTAGAATTAGATATTTTAAATAACTCAATTAGAAGATAATACCACATAGAGTTTGATCGTCGAGAGGATTAGAACTTATATAGAGCTATATATTCAATAGTCATTCTAGGATGCATTGTCCTCATAGCAATGGAACACGCCATCTTAGAACAGGATCCGTACATAGTTTTAAGAATAGGTACGATGGTGCTCTCTAAGCCAGAGGAAAGTAGTGATCAGCAGAGAGGCGGGGCCAGGAGCAGAGACTTATGGTGAGTAATCACTCACACACACACACACACACACACACACACACACACACACACACACACACACACACACACACACACACACACACACACACACACACACACACACACAGGACAGGAGAGATATGGGGGACATGATGACGACATATAAAATACTGAGAGGAATTGACAAGGTGGACAAAGACAGAATGTTCCAGAGATGGGACACAGCAACAAGGGGACACAGTTGGAAGCTGAAGACTCAGATGAATTACAGGGATGTTAGGAAGTATTTCTTCAGTCATAGGGTAGTCAGGAAGTGGAATAGTTTGGGAAGCGATGTAGTGGAGGCAGGATCCATTCATAGCTTTAAGCAGAGGTATGATAAATCTCATAGTGCAGGGAGAGTGACTCAGTAGAGGCCAGTGAAGAGGCGGGGCCAGGAGCTATGACTTGACCCCTGTAACCACAACTAGGTGAGTACAACTAGGTGAGTACACACACACACACAGTAGCCCTACTGAAAAAGCCATACCACCGGCGGGATTTGAACCCGCGGTCAGAGAGTCTCAAAACTCCCTACTGGTTAATTCTTCTTGAGTAGGACAAGATAAGTACAGGATATGTATACCAAGATGTGTTTGTCTCTCAGTGTACTGGTATACACACTGAGAATTAACCTTACTCACTGTTTTATGTATCTAAGTATCCCTAACTTATGGTGAACCAGTAATACGCAGCTTAATGATCACTGTGTAGTCGATAGGCTTTAAACCCCATTAATCAAATATTTGAAGGACCTATAGCTAAATAGTATAAAATATCGACACGATGAAAAACAATATTCACAATACGTATATATACCCGACCGTCCTGTACAGGTCTCTCTCAAATCCATCTTCCTCAACATTCTCCACCTGACTTTACACACTATATATACTCATGTAGTCTTTACCCAGGTAGATCTGTTTGTGACTTAATAAAGCCCACTATGTGGGCGAAACGTAGTCAATAAAGGATCACATTATACTGTATTTGTGTTTCTACATCTCCATCTCGTCGATATTTTACACCATTTATCTCCATACGAGAGTGTTGTAGGGGTGTGAGTGTTGGTGTTGGTGTCTCGTAGGAACAGCAGCAGCTGTTGCTGATGGTCTCAGCAGCTCAGGGATAAGGAAGAGCGTGTAATGGCAGACACTACAACCTCTTACCATTAATGAAACGAGACTATTGCGTGGGGAAAGAGAAAGAGAGGGACCAGTGCGTGGAGGCAGGAGAATGACCAGTGTGTGTGTTAAGCTAGGGAATGACCAGTGTGTGTGTGTGTTGAGATAGGAGAATGACCAGTGTGTGTGTTGAGCTAGGAGAATGACCAGTGTGTGTGTGTTGAGCTAGGAGAATAACCAGTGTGTGTGTTGAGCTAGGAGAATGACCAGTGTGTGTGTGTGTGTGTGAGCTAGGAGAATGACCAGTGTGTGTGAGCTAGGAGAATGACCAGTGTGTGTGTGTGTTGAGCTAGGAGAATGACCAGTGTGTGTGTTGAGCTAGGAGAATGACCAGTGTGTGTGTTGAGCTAGGAGAATGACCAGTGTGTGTGTGTTGAGCTAGGAGAATGACCAGTGTGTGTGTTGAGCTAGGAGAATGACCAGTGTGTGTGTGTGTGAGCTAGGAGAATGACCAGTGTGTGTGAGCTAGGAGAATGACCAGTGTGTGTGTGTGTTGAGCTAGGAGAATGACCAGTGTGTGTGTTGAGCTAGGAGAATGACCAGTGTGTGTGTTGAGATAGGAGAATGACCAGTGTGTGTGTTGAGCTAGGAGAATGACCAGTGTGTGTGTGTTGAGCTAGGAGAATGACCAGTGTGTGTGTGTGTTGAGCTAGGAGAATGACCAGTGTGTGTTGAGCTAGGAGAATGACCAGTGTGTGTGTTGAGCTAGGAGAATGACCAGTGTGTGTGTTGAGCTAGGAGAATGACCAGTGTGTGTGTTGAGCTAGGAGAATGACCAGTGTGAGTGTGTTGAGCTAGGAGAATGACCAGTGTGTGTGTGTTGAGCTAGGAGAATGACCAGTGTGAGTGTGTGGATCTAGGAGAATGACCAGTTTGTGTAGATTTAGGAGAATGTCCAGTGTGTGTGCGTGTATGTGTATGTATCTGTGTGTATGATAGCGTATGAGTATATTGTGTATATTATACTTACCCGTTTAACCAAGATTACTAAAATATCCTCTGCATGACTCTCTCTGTTTTCATTCACACAATTTAATATTTTTCCCTAGAATCTCCGAGAGTTTAAGTGTAAAGATAGTAATGACGATCATTACCTCTTACATAGCATCCTATTACAATCCCTCTGAATTATACGAAATTAACACACGTAATCACACTTGCTGTAACTACTACATTATAGTCTTAGGACTACGCAGGAATAGTTTTGAGTTAGATAAATATTGATTTTAGCCTGGGCTGGCGACTGGAGTGACGATAATTGTTCAATTCCACCACCCCAGGAGAATCTATTCACATCTATTCACATGATTTATAGGATAACCAACTGGGTGCTTGAGCACACATGTTAGAGATAAAAATTAGACACATGTGCAACGTCTGGATATCTTTATTGTAGACGTTTCGTCATCCTATAAAGATATCCAGATGTTGTACATGTGTCTAATTTTTCAACTTGTCGGTACTGTGTACCGATCATGTACAGCGTCTTAGAGATAAACCATACCCCCGGCCGGGATTGAACCCGCGGTCATAGAGTCTCAAAACTCCAGCCCGTCGCGTTAGCCACTAGACCAGCTAGCCACAATTAGAGATATATCTGAGAGTGATTAAAATCTGTGGGTAATAAACATCTTAGAGTAATGAACATCTCATCCTAATAAACATCTGATGGTAATAAGCATATGGGAGCAATAAATATCTGAGGATATCTGGAACTGCAACATATCTAAGTCACTTTCAGTATTAAACTGGTTGGTTAGCGAGGTTTAAAATCTATCCACAACACGAGGGTCATTAAGGCTGCACTTCACCTGTTAAGAACACTTTAATCCCGAATATAGGCCTATTAGAATTAAAGCAATCTCTAAGTGTGTATATATATATAATGATATGTATATCGCCCAGGTGAACATTCACTGCAGCTCTCAGCGCCTGATTTCAAGAGATATACCCATCAGAATATATGCAAAGTAACCAAGCGTGGAGACTTATTAATTGGGTCTAAAATTATACCTATATCTGATAATGCATTGGATTTGTCTTGGCTAATTGCTTCTCCGCTACTTATTCCACTCATTACCTCCCTCTCACGCACCATTAGTCCCAATTTGTGTTGTAGATTTGCCTTCCAGTGTGTTTTGTAAAGACTGTGGGACTTGACACTTTAAAATTATCTATCTACCTTTATCCAAACAGAGGGACAGAACACTTCAGTCTCCTTAGAACAGTCTCCAGTATATTAGTAGCCTCGGTATTCAACTGAAGAAGCTTGCTGAGCAGGCGAAACGTTTCGGAAATGACACATAAGTGTTGCACATGTCTTATTCATTAACTGACTCGTTAGTTTCACTTCTATCGCTTCTCGATCCTCACTGCCCACTTTCTCCCTGCCTTGATGGTGATGGGGAACTTTCAGTCACCTTGCCACTTTTTTCCCCTACCCTTTACGGTGTGCAGTGACACTGTATCCCTGCCCTGCCATCCTTCCCTCCTGGGTATTGTGACATACCCTCGCCCTGCTACCAATCATGTTCTGATGGACTAAGAATTTCTTGTTATTCTCTCTCCAAGATTCACTTGAGCTATATTTTTACTGAGAAAGGGAGAGAGAGAGAGAGAAAGAGAGAGAGAGAGAGAGAGAGAGAGAGAGAGAGAGAGAGAGATAGAGAGAGAGAGAGAGAGAAAGAAAGAGAGCACGGAGGTCTGACATCAGCTGCATGGATGTTCACGGAGATGCACCAAAATTCATCTCAGTAATACATGTCTCGTTCGTGTATAATTGATGACTATCACAGCCAGTTTAGTTCCAGCTTTGAATTGTTCCAGTTCACGAAGTTATTCAGTGCAACTGAGGTAATCGAATTTATACACTGAGACAAAATGTACCAAAGTTTATTCATTTAGCGTTACACAACATTCAACCTGTGTGTGTGTGTGTGTATATATATGTGTGTGTGTGTGTGTGTGTGTATATGTGTGTGTGTGTGTGTGTGTGTGTGTGTGTGTGTGTGTATATGTGTGTGTGTGTGTCTGTACTCACCTATATGTACTCACCTATATGTGGTTGCAGGGGTCGAGTCATAGCTCCTAGCCCCGCCTCTTCACTGGTCGATACTAATTCACTCTCTCCCTGCTCCATGATATTTGGCATACCTCTTCTTTAAGCTATTTATGGAACTTGATTCCACTACTTCACTCTCCAGATTATTCCAGTTCCTGACAACTCTAAGACTAAATACTTCCTAACATCCCTATGACTCATCTGGGTTTTCAGTTTCCAATTGTGTCCCCTTGTTTTCTGTGTGTGTGTACTCACCTAGTTGTATTCACCTAGTTGAGGTTGCGGGGGTCGAGTCCAAGCTCCTGGCCCCGCCTCTTCACTGATCGCTACTAGGTCACTCTCTCTGAACCGTGAGCTTTATCATACCTCTGCTTAAAGCTATGTATGGATCCTGCCTCCACTACATCGCTTCCCAAACTATTCCACTTACTGACTACTCTGTGGCTGAAGAAATACTTCCTAACATCCCTGTGATTCATCTGTGTCTTCAACTTCCAACTGTGTCCCCTTGTTACTGTGTCCAATCTTTGGAACATCCTGTCTTTGTCCACCTTGTCAATTCCTCTCAGTATTTTGTATGTCGTTATCATGTCCCCCCTATCTCTCCTGTCCTCCAGTGTCGTCAGGTTGATTTCCTTTAACCTTTCCTCGTAGGACATACCTCTTAGCTCTGGGACTAGTCTTGTTGCAAACCTTTGCACTTTCTCTAGTTTCTTTACGTGCTTGGCTAGGTGTGGGTTCCAAACTGGTGCCGCATACTCCAATATGGGCCTAACGTACACGGTGTACAGGGTCCTGAACGATTCCTTATTAAGATGTCGGAATGCTGTTCTGAGGTTTGCTAGGCGCCCATATGCTGCAGCAGTTATTTGATTGATGTGCGCTTCAGGAGTTGTGCCTGGTGTTATACTCACCCCAAGATCTTTTTCCTTGAGTGAGGTTTGTAGTGTCTGGCCCCCTAGACTGTACTCCGTCTGCGGTCTTCTTTGCCCTTCCCCAATCTTCATGACTTTGCACTTGGTGGGATTGAACTCCAGGAGCCAATTGCTGGACCAGGTCTGCAGCCTGTCCAGATCCCTTTGTAGTTCTGCCTGGTCTTCGATCGAGTGGATTCTTTTCATCAACTTCACGTCATCTGCAAACAGGGACACCTCAGAGTCTATGTGTGTGTGTGTGTGTGTGTGTGTGTGTGTGTGTGTGTGTGTGTGTGTGTGTGTGTGTGTGTGTGTGTGTGTGTGTGTGTGTACTCACCTAGTTGAGGTTGCGGGGGTCGAGTGTATGTATGTGTGTATGTATGTGTGTGTATGTATGTGTGTGTGTGTGTGTATGTGTGTATGTTATAAAGGTCATTGAAAAGTACGAAATCCGTTAGGATCACAGAGCGCCTGAGGCACTGAATTAGCCTGATCAAGAGCCCTTCACCTGCCTGATCAAGAGCCCTTCATTTGCCTGATCAAGGGCCTTTCACCTGCCTGATCAAGGGCCCTTCACCTGCCTGATCAAAGGGCCCTTCACTTGACTGATGGTTTCCCTTCCTCTTGAAGGGAGTAAAGGAGAAGCATATACAGCCCACATCATGCACGCGGAGATGACATAAATTGTCGGGAAGTGAGTCATTTCACCGCAAATTCACTTCAGTGTGGGCGACGAGCATTAAGGGTGAAACTGACAATATCCTGGAGATGAAAAACTGCCTTATGGGCGTTTTCTGAGATGGTGGTGAGCTACCTGGAGGGTATTCAGGGGGTCAACGCCCCCGCGGCCCGGTCCACCACCAGGCCTCCCGGTGGATCAGGGCCTGATCAGGGCTTCTGTCTCTGAAGACACTGGTGAAATGAGCTTCATCTCTGAGGTTGGTAGTGAGATGAAAACTCACGTCACTGACACAACACTCTTCAAGTATACGTTAATCCCTAAAGTAAGGATTAAAATATACTAACAGCGTATATACCCACTGAAATATGTACATCTCTCGGTGTATATATATCCTATACTTACATTCCATATACTTATCCCCCATATACATCGCTACTGAGAAACATAAACACTTGAGTTGTGAAAAACGATAAGGCTCGTGTTTATATTGTGCGTGAAGGCGTAAGACCTATTTTTTTTCTCATCGTTGGAAGAAAGTGCCTCAGGGGCCGATGTGAACCCAACAGCCGTAATGAGAATTGTCAGGCAGGTCGAGCAGCGACTGAGAAAGAACTGATTTCATTTCTGGAGAAAGTGGGTCGAGGAGACGTAATTGTATTTTGTGTATCTGACAGGTGTAGCTGATGCTAATGAATGTCCATCTTTCTTCTCCATTCTTGGTCTTCTTGTTAACCTGATTCTTCTTCTTCTTCTTCTTCTTCTTCTAATTATTATTATTATTATTATTATTATTATTATTATTATTATTATTATTAAAGTTTATAATCTAGATGGAATACGCTTCTTCTCGGCGTGTACCTCCAAGCCCTCTGTTATCTCTCTCGCTCTCTCTCTATCTATCTATCTCCCTTGTTAAAGTTACAAAGATAACATTATAGAGGTGTGTAGTTACAGGCGGGTAAACGACCTGGTGTTACAAAGAGGCTGACTAGACTCATGATAGGGTTCACTGCTCTCTTAAGTGTCAGCCTCACCTGATGCCAAACACCCACTGCATTTTTTTTTCACGTTTTGTCAACAAATTGGAAAAAGAAATGCGGCTGACATTTCGGTCCGTCTTGAACCAATATGAATCGCGAGAGAGAAACGAGGGAGAGATGTAAGTGTCAGTATAAATTATGGTTCGAAATGTTGTAGAAATTATGTCCAGTTAATGGAATTTAAAGGTTGTCGACTACACGGAGATGTATATACACTGAGCGACACACTTCTCAGTGTATATACACTGAGAGACACTTCTCAGTGTATATACACTGAGAGACACTTCTCACTGTATATACACTGAGAGAGACACACTTCTCACTGTATATACACTGAGAGACACTTCTCACTGTATATACACTGAGAGAGACACACTTCTCACTGTATATACACTGAGAGACACTTCTCACTGTATATACACTGAGAGACACACTTCTCAGTGAATATATCGTTGCGTTAGTTGTGCAGTGTTCCAGCCACGGTATTTTACCACGGACACCATCACTACCACCACTACCATCATTACCACTACTACTACTACCACCACTACCTCCCCCCTCCCCCCCCTCCACCACTACCACAACTCTCCCACAGGTCCTCATACCTCTTGCGTTATTAACTAACGCTCAAAAATAATTACCAGTAAAATAATTGGTAATGATCATTAAGGTTCAATTGGTCAGAGCAGAGTGAAGGTAACTCATTTACTGTGGAACATTTAAGCTCATTCCAACTTATTTTGAAAAAAAAATTAGTTGTTTTTTGTTTGTTGTTTGTCTCTCTTGTTTGGTGATGCTCGTTGTTTGCTCTTTGTTTGTGATTTTTTAGCTTGTGTGTGTGTGTGTGTGTGTGTGTGTGTGTGTGCTCACCTAATTGTGGTTGCAGGGGTCGAGATTTAGCTCCTGGCCCCGCTTCTTCACTGAGTGCTACTAGGTCCTCTCTCTCCCTACTCAATGAGCTTTATCACACCTCATCTTAAAGCTATGTATGGTTCCTGCCTCCACTACGTCACTTTCTAGGCTATTCCACTTCCTGACAACTCTATGACTGAAGAAATACTTCCTAACATCCCTTTGACTCATCTGAGTCTTCAGCTTCCAATTATGACCTCTTGTGTCTGTGTCCCATCTCTGGAACATCCTGTCTCTGTCCATCTTGTGTGTGTTTACCTGGAGTTTACCTGGAGAGAGTTCCGGGGGTCAACGCCCCCGCGGCCCGGTCTGTGACCAGGCCTCCTGGTGGATCAGAGCCTGATCAACCAGGCTGTTGCTGCTGGCTGCACGGAAACCAACGTACGAGCCACAGCCCGGCTGATCAGGAACTGACTTTAGGTGCTTGTCCAGTGCCAGCTTGAAGACTGCCAGGGGTCTGTTGTGTGTGTGTGTACTCACATATTTGTGGATGCTGGGGTCGATTCACAGCTCCTGGCCCGGCCTCTTGTATTTGTATGCACTTACCTCTTGAGCTCTATCTCTTGGACTCCTTTTTCTTTATTTCTTAATTTCTTACTTTTCTCTCTTTTATTTCTCGATTAATTTATAGAAATAAAATCTGCCACTGAATGAAATTTGCTGAGAGGTTAACAGTTATTTGAAATAAAGTGGGCCTAAAAAATAAATTGAACCTTGGAAATAAATGGGTCCTTGGAAATAAATGTGTCCTTGGAAATAAATGGGTCCTGGAAATAAATGGGTCCTGGAAATAAATGGATCCTTGGAAATAAATGGAACCTTGGAAATAAATGGGACCTTGGAAATAAGTGGATCCTTGGAAATAAATGGGTCCTTGGAAATAAGTGGGTCCTTGGAAATAAATGGGACAGGAAGAAAGTTAAGCCAAACCGTTTCCACTGAGTGAGTTATCTCTAATTAACTCAACGAGATCTGACTTTTAATGTTCACTATCTCACTAACTTATAAAGTTCGCTCCTTTACTTTTCCCTTTACTTATGAACAATATATTGTAGCCAAAAACTCACTGTCTCCAAGTGTTCACCTCAAGAGTTTTGTTCAGTGTTCATGTGTGTTCTTGTGTGTTGATGCGTGGAGAGCATCAAGAACTAACTCCCAGTAGTTAAGCTCAAACTTCCTCCATCAATAACATTAGAGAGAATAAACTTTCTCTAATTCTTAGAGAGATTTCACTCTTGAGGCTTCGTTTATCGTTCGCTCTAGAGATTGTAAATGATGCAATGTAGGAGTTGTGTTTAAGGTTCACTTTACAGGCTTTGTGTGTGGTTCAATCCAGTGGCTCTATTTCAGCTCACTTTATGGCTTTATGGCTCACTTTAGTGGTTCAGTTTATGGTTGAGCAACTTTGAGCTTCCTCTCGCTCTCTAGGATTTCCTGATATTGTGACTCATGGTTCAGCCCATGAATCCATAGAGCTCTTTGGTTCTACAGACACGTCAGTGCACCTCCCCCCTGTGTCCCCTCGTCAACTGTACGGTTCACCTGGTCGATCTCAGCGCCATCTATCGACGTGTTCCAGATATCTCAACACATTTACTTTCTGATAGATATGAATTTTAGGATTATTGTGTAATAATATGCACCTTTGTCTCTGCCTCTCTCTCTCTCTCTCTCTCTCTCTCTCTCTCTCTCTCTCTCTCTCTCTCTCCTCTCTCCTCATTACTCTCGTCAGACCGTTGTCTCCAGACACTGATTACCCTTAATGATCAATTAGCTTTTCCCCTTCCTACCCTCCCTCCCTCTCTACCTCCCTCCCACCCTCTCTCTGTCCCTCCCACCCTCCTTCCCTCCCTCTCTCCCTCCCTCCCTCTCTCCGTCACGGACAAGAGCTAAAACCACTGGGAGTCATGCAGCGCCTTGGGAAAGGGAGATAATCAGGCTTGATCCGAGGAAAGGGAAAGGTAACTGCAATTCCATTATATCAAGAGCCCTCTCGCCAGCATTAAGGCCTAACTCAACCACTCACTCAATTCGCACTAAACCCATGAGGACAGTCATATACCTTCAATAGATGGTTCAGTCTGAAGTCAATAGATTCTTAATGTTTCTTCAGCGACTGTATCAGAAAGATCAGTAAACGATCAGTGACTCACGACATCGTAATGACATGATTGCAGCCAACTGGCGCAGTGGCTAGCGCGTCGGTCTGGAGTTTTATGATTCTCTGATCACAGGTTCTATCCCCGCCCCTGGTATGGTTTAAGAAAGTGAGTAGTTGTAGAGGGTTGGGATAGTCATAGAATAGTAGTGGTAGTAGAGGGTTGGGATAATCATAGTATAACCACTGGTACACAAAACTCTGAGAATAACAGCGGAGTAACACAAGAGCTTTAAGTCTAAGAATATTAATTTAGTGGAGGTATTCCTAAGTCATGTCCAACATCCAGTTCTATTCTTCCTGTGAATTTTCACATCATTTTTCCAAAATGGGATGGTACATTTTTCTCCTGCTTTCATGCCGGCAGTGAATGGAGGGTGGGGAGAGCCTTCTACTTTTCTGTTTTTGAATCGCACAACTAGTTCTTAATCCATATAGAAGTAGATAGTTCTTTTCAGCAGATAGCCTCAGTGTACACTCAAGTTCTCTACTATGTCTTTCCCATGTGCTCCCATGAACTCCCATGTAGTCCTGTGAACTCCCATGTACTCCTATGGACTACCATGTACTCCTATGGACTCCCATGTGCACACTTTCACGAAGAGGTAAATTACCTCTATCTAACACCCACAAATTCTTGTAGAGAGGTCAATGACCCTAATCTAACACCTATACCCTTTACATCTAACACATACATGATCACAGAGAGGTCAAGCGGTCGTGAATCCGCCTGAAGACGGATAAATTCTCTAGCTGACGAACGCAGAAACCTTAGTAAACAAAACAACACAAACAGGTCTCTTATTCCCAGGGTGGAGCACCAAGCTGGCTTTTCCCTGCCATCTGCAGATCCTTCCCTAAACCCCCCAATATGTTGTCTCTGACATCTCATTCTCCCCTGCCACCACTCGCTGCCTAGGGGAAAACCATGAGGACCATTAGAGACTAGATAGGGATCCTAGAACTGTTGCAGAGAGTGCTAGAACTGTGGCAGGAAATGCTAGAACAGTTGCAGGAAATGCTAGAACAGTTGCAGGAAATGCTAGAACAGTTGCAGGAAATGCTAGAACAGTTGCAGGAAATGCTAGAACAGTTGCAGGAAATGCTAGAACAGTTGCAGGATGTGCTAGACTGTTGCAGGGAGTGCTATAACTGTTGCAGAAAATGCTAGAACTGTTGCAGGAAGAGCTAAAACTGTTGCAGGGAATCCTAGAATCTCATAGGGAATGCTAGAACTGCCGCAGTATATATACACCACCAAAAGAATAAGTCTTGCAGTGTAACAAGCTAAGAGTTTATATTAATCCCAGTTTTAGGTATTAAAGTATTCTTGACTGGTGGTGAACAGTTGACATACGCCCTTAATGACCCCTCATGTAGTAGATAGGCTTTAAACTTAATTAGGCAACTAATAAGGAACCAATATTATTACGTCATATCACAGATCCTCTTCGGATGGAAGAAGGAAGGTATAAATCTATTTTTCACATATACTGAAGCCTCTAAGGCCTTGATATATACCCACGGCAAATATTCTTTACCAGTTTTAAGGGCTATTCTTTCCAGGATCAAGAATATACGAGGGAATTTTTATTACACCGGACATAATGCATTTTCTTTAAGGTGAGTTGTGTTTGACGAGCGAGCTGGATACATGACATAATATTATGAGTCCTTAAGGGTGTATAGGGCGGTGTTAAGCCTTGAGACTCTCGTCTGGGAGTCCATTTAGTGGAGTAGCATTGTATTGCCCGCCTCCTTTGAATTACCCACTATCCTGAGAGGTTTAAAGAGTGTGTGGTCATTACGCCAGGACATACACCCCTCTTGCCCTCACCTGCTTACCCTCAACCTCACCTGCTAACCCTCAACCTCACCTGCTAACCCTCAACCTCACCTGCTTACCCTCAACCTCACTTGCTTACCCTCAACCTCACCTGCTTACCCTCAACCTCACCTGCTTACCCTCAACCTCACCTGCTAACCCTCAACCTCACCTGCTTACCCTCAACCTCACCTGCTTACCCTCAACCTCACCTGCTTACCCTCAACCTCACCTGCTAACCACTTACCATCACCTGCTTACAACTTATCATCATCTGCTTACCCTCAACTTCACCTGTTTACCACTTTCCATTACCTGCTTACCATTAACCATTACCTAATTACCACTTACCATTACCTGCTTACCACTTACCATTACCTGCTTACCACTTACCATTACCTGCTTACATTCAACCTCTCCTGCTTACCACTTACCATTACCTGCTTACCACTACCATCACCTGCTTGCACTCAACCTCACCTGCTTACCACTTACCATTACCTGCTTACCACTTGCCATTACCTAATTACCACTTACCATCACCTACTTACCACTACCATCACCTGCTTACCCTCAACCTCACCTGCTTACCACTTACCATCACCTGCTTACCCTCAACCTCACCTGCTTACCACTTACCATCACCTGCTTACCACTTACCATCACCGCCTTACCCTAACCTCCCTGCTCACTTCTCTCTCTTTCTCATCTTCTTTCTTGACCATTCTCCTTAACCTGCACTTCCTCTTCCTCCTCCTCCTGTGCTCTTTCTCCTCCTCCTCCTGTGCTCTTTCTCCTCCTCCTCCTGTGCTCTTCTTCCTCCTTCTCTTCCTCCTTCTCCTCTTCCTCCTTCTTCTCCTCTTCCTCTCGCATTGTCCTATTCATTAACCCTCCTCCTCTTCTCCTCCATTTCGAAGTTTATGACCAGCTTCATTCCTGGAAGTTACGAGAGTGTGAAGTTCAGGGAGAGAGCGAGGGAACATGTATGGAAGGAGAAAAAGAAAGAAGAGAAGAAAATAAAAACAACGAAAACCGCATCCTGGTCTCCAAAAACTATATCCTGGTCTCCAAAAACTATATCCTGGTCTCCAAGAACCATATCCTGTTCTCCAAAAACCATATCCTGTTCTCCAAAAACCATATCCTGTTCTCCAAAAACCATATCCTGTTCTCCAAAAACCATATCCTGTTCTCCAAAAACCATATCCTGGTCTCCAAAATCATATCCTGGTCTCCAAAAACCATATCCTGGTCTCCAAAATCATATCCTGGTCTCCAAAAACCATATCCTGTTCTCCAAAAACCATATCCTGGTCTCCAAAATCATATCCTGGTCTCCAAAAACCATATCCTGGTCTCCAAAAACCATATCCTGATCTCCAAAAACCATATCCTGGTCTCCAAAAACCATATCCTGTGTCTAGAAATCACATCGCGGTCTCTAAAAACCGTATCCAAGTACTATATCCTGGTTTCCAAGAACCATATCCTGGTCTCCAGGATATGGTACTAGAGGAGTGGCGGTAGTAGTATCTCTGGTCTTACGAAGGTACCAGAGCAGTATAGGCAGCTATCAGAAAGCCATTCTCACACGAGGCAGTAATAGGCTTTCGTTCTATCTTTTTTCATTACCCTAGGCCTACTGAAGGCAGCTTAGAAATTCCACCGACCCTCTAACACAATGGTAGAGTATTTTTTAAAAAAATATATTGGCTATCATTCGTTCAGTAACTAACCTAACTTCGCAAGACGCGTGTTTATATTACAGCTCAGATGACCTGTACTGTGACATCCTCACTCAGAGGATGTCTTCAGAGTGTTGGCACTTTACTTCCCACCTCCATGACTAAATTTTGGATATATATATATATATATATATATATATATATATATATATATATATATATGCTTCTCTTACTGTTATTTATACAAAAGTTTTTTCAGGGATGAATGTAAAGGAATTTAGAGGTGGTTGTTGCATGATGATGATCCTCGTAAAACTGCCCGTGTTTTGCAACATCAAAGGCAACGTGTGCAATAACACCCCTGTGAAGATGTAATGGCATTACCAGTGTTGCAACACACAACACTGGAACAGAAGAGATGGAATGTACAACAGAAGGTGCTGGTATTGGAATACTGGGTGATGGGACTGGAATACTGGGTGATGGGACTGGGATGCTGGGTGATGGTACTGGAATACTGGGTGATGGTACTGGAATACTGAGCGATGGTACTGGGATACCTGGTGATGGTATTGGGATACTGGGTGATGGTACTGGAATACTGGGTAATGGGACTGGAATACTGGGTGGCGGTACTGGAATACTGGGTGGCGGTACTGGAATACTGGGTGATGGTACTGGAATACTGGGTGATGGGACTGGGATACTTGGTGATGGTACTGGGATACTGGGTGATGGTACTGGAATACTGGGTGATGGTACTGGAATACTGGGTGGCGGTACTGGAATACTGGGTGATGGTACTGGAATACTGGGTGATGGGACTGGGATACTGGGTGATGGTACTGGAATACTGGGTGATGGTACTGGAATACTGGGTGATGATACTGGAATACTGGGTGATGGTACTGGAGTACTGGGTGATGGTAGTGGTGCACTGGGCGCTGGTAACACGTCAAATGTGATTCATGGGGGGGGTAAGGGAGGGAGAAAGGACCAAGAGAGATAAAGGGAGGGAGAGAGGTTTAGACGGAGAGAGGGAATTCTCACGTAATGATATACTCAAACTGGTCTCAGACCGAGCGGCGGGGGGCAGTGACCCCCGAAATCCTCTCCAGGTATGAAAATGGAATTAGAGCAGGAAAATTATATAATTGAATGATAAAGCAGAATAACGGATGATAAACTATAATGAGGCAACAGAAATAATGAAAGAGGAATTATTAAGAAGAAAGGATGTGGCTAGAATGGTGAAACTAGAATAATGAAACCAGGTGTGTACCTGACAACACAGGTGTGTACCTGACAACACAGGTGTGTACCTGACAACACAGGTGTGTACCTGACAACACAGGTGTGTACCTGACAACACAGGTGTGTACCTGACAACACAGGTGTGTACCTGACAACACAGGTGTGTACCTGACAACACAGGTGTGTACCTGACAACACAGGTGTGTACCTGACAACACAGGTGTGTACCTGACAACACAGGTGTGTACCTGACAACACAGGTGTGTACCTGACAACACAGGTGTGTACCTGACAACACAGGTGTGTACCTGACAACACAGGTGTGTACCTGACAACACAGGTGTGTACCTGACAACACAGGTGTGTACCTGGCAACACAGGTGTGTACCTGGCAACACAGGTGTGTACCTGGCAACACAGGTGTGTACCTGACAACACAGGTGTGTACCTGACAACACAGGTGTGTACCTGACAACACAGGTGTGTACCTGACAACACAGGTGTGAGAGCAGGCATTACAATGGGTGTTTGATGAACTTCGAATAAATTGTAACGTTCTCTGTGCTGGTCATGTTCCTTGATGCTAAAGATTTTCAACAGCTTCAAGGTTCAAGAATCCTACACCAGCATCAAGGCACCCACCATGAAGGTTCAAGATCCCTTCACCAGCATCAAGGCACCCACCATGAAGGTTCAAGAACCGTACACCAGCATCAAGGCACCCACCATGAAGGTTCAAGAACCCTACACCAGCATCAAGGCACCCACCATGAAGGTTCAAGAACCCTACACCAGCATCAAGGCACCCACAATGAAGGCTCAAGAACCGTACACCAGCATCAAGGCACCCACCATGAAGGTTCTAGAACCCTACATCAGCATCAAGGCACCCACCATGAAGGTTCAGGAACCGTACACCAGCATCAAGGCACCCACCATGAAGGTTCTAGAGCCCTACACCAACATCAAGGCACCTACCATGAAGGTTCAAGAACCCTACACCAGCATCAAGGCACCCACCATGAAGGTTCAGCCCTGAACCTTGGACACTCGGACCAAGGAGGTCTGTGGCTCACCTTTAGGCTTACAATTCTCTCGGTTTCTCAGGCAAATGTTCCTTTCTTTACTTGACACCATCTTTACTGTTCTCTCTTCTTCCTTTCCGCCTACGTCTCCCTCCCTTCCAAGTTCTTTCCATTCCTTAGCACTATCTTTGCTGTTCTTTCTTTCATTTCCCTTTTAAAGACAATTAACAGCATCACATAAAACAAGATCTCTGAAGCCAAATATATGTAGTGTGTGTGTTTGTGTGTGTACTCACCTATTTGTTGTTGCAGGAGTCGATTCACAGCTCCTGGCCCAGCCTGTTCCCCGGTCGCTACTAGGTCCACTCTCTCCCTGCTCAAGGAGTTTCATCATACCTCTTCTTAAAGCTATTTATGGATCCTGCCTCCACTACATCACTTTCCGGACTATTCCACTTTCTGACAACTGTGTGTGTGTGTGTGTGTGTGTACTCACCTATTTGTACTCACCTATTTGTGGTTGTAGGGGTCGATTCACAGCTCCTGGCCCCGCCTCTTCGCTAATTGCTACTAGGTCCTCTCTCTCCCTGCCCCATGAGCTCTATCATACCTCGCCTTAAAACTATGTATGGTTCCTGCCTCTACCACATCACCTTCTAGGCTATTCCATGGCCTGACTACTCTATGACTGAAGAAATACTTCCTAACATCCCTTTGATTCATCTGAGTCTTCAACTTCCAACTGTGACCTCTTGTGTTTGTGTCCCATCTCTGGAACATCCCGTCTTTGTCCACCTCGTCTATTCCGTGCAGTATTTTATATGTCGTTATCATGTCTCCCCTGACCCTCCTGGCCTCCAGTGTCGTCAGGCCGATTTCCCTCAACCTTTCTTCATAGGACAATCCCCGTAGCTCTGGGACTAGTCTTGTTGCAAACCTTTGCACTTTCTCTAATTTCTTGACGTGCTTGACTAGGTGTGGATTCCAAACTGGTGCTGCATACTCCAGTATGGGCCTGACGTAGATGGTATACAGAGTCTTAAACGAATCCTTACTGAGGTATCGGAACGCTATCCGTAGGTTTGCCAGGCGCCCGTATGCTGCAGCAGTTATCTGATTGATGTGCGCCTTAGGAGATATGTTCGGTGTTATACTCACCCCCAGATCTTTTTCCTTGAGTGAGGTTTGCAGTCTTTGGCCATCTAAACTATATTGTGTGTGCGGTCTTCTTTGCCCTTCCCCAATCTTCATGACTTTGCATTTGGCAGGGTTAAATTCAAGGAGCCAGTTGCTGGACCAGGCTTGTAGCCTGTCCAGGTCTCTTTGTAGTCCTGCCTGATCCTCGTCCGATTTGATTCTTCTCATTAACTTCACATCATCTGCAAACAAGGACACTTCTGAGTCTATCCCTTCCGTTATGTCGTTCACGTATACCAAGAACAGCACAGGTCCTAGGACTGACCCCTGTGGAACCCCGCTTGTCACAGGCGCCCACTCTGACACCTCGTCGCGTACCATGACTCGTTGTGCGTGTGTGTGTGTGTGTGTGTGTGTGTGTGTGTGTGTGTGTGTGTGTGTGTGTGTCTGTTTGACAGTCCTCCTGCCGGTATATTTGACTACATCAACGGCTGCCAACAGCAGACAGACAACGCCTTGCACATTAACAAAAACAAAAATACCTGCGCGTGTCACCGCGCAAGAACACTGCGACAAATGGAAGACAGCGGCCAGCAAGGTTCAATTAAGTGCTGTTAGTGCCACTTTACCGCTATGTACGAGGCGAGGGAGAGAACAGGGAGGCGAGGCGAGGAAAGGGAGAAACCAGGAAAGAAATGATAAAGGAAGATTGCCATTTTTTTGCAATATTGTATGGTATATTTCTTCTCCCACCCCATATGTTATCGTACCGAAAGTGGCCGGAGGGGGCGGGGAGAGAACCTTAGGCTTTTCTGTCTTTGACTCTCAAACCTAGGTAATACACAGTAGTTATTAATCCAGGTTGAAGCAGATAGTTCTTGTCAGCAGGTAGCCTCAGTGTGTATTTACAGGTCATCTGTTATCCGGCGTTTCCATGTACTCGTATGTACTACATGTACTCCAATATACTCCCTTGTGCTCCTATATACTCCCATATATTCCCATGTACCGACATGTACCCCGGTACACTTCTGTGTCCCACTTGTACCTCAGTATATTTCAGAATACTTGTGTGTACTCCAGTATACCTCCATGTAGTACATAGTACTCTCAAGCAGTCCCATGTTTCTGTCTCCACGCTATTTGGCTCAGATTAACTCTGATACATGTCATCTCACTATATTTTCAGCACGAACAATGAATGTTTGATCATCATGGTGAAGTGTGTGAGTATGGTGACACAATACCAACAGAGATCTTTCACTGAAACAACGTTTCACCCTGTGTAGATCTTTATCAACGCTGCACACAGAGCGAAACTTAGACAGAAAACGACTACCGAGAAGGACTATCTACTCTTGTCTATATTAATAACTATTTTGAATTATCTTGGTGTGTGAGTCATGCATAGAAAAGCAGAAGGCTCGCTTGTTGTGCTTATTATTACGTAAAAAATTAACTATATTAAACTAGCAAGATCACTCTTTATGTGTAGATATAGTCAATGTTGACATTGTTTGTTAAGTCTAATTTACTGAGGTAATGTTTCTAACCCCCCTCCTCCATCACTGCCTCCCTCTCTCCCTCACTGCCTGCCTCCCTCACTGCCTCCCTCTCTCCCTCACTGCCTGCCTCCCTCACTGCCTCCCTCTCTCCATCACTACCTCTCTCTCTCCCTTACTACCTCCTTCTCACCCTTCACCTTCTCGGATTTATCAAGGCTGAGGGACTGATCACCTCAACTTATTACCCACGTCTTCTACAGTCACCAGTATTTATTATCTGTATTGGATTGATAAAGTCACTGGTGGGCGAAACATCTCAGTGAATAAAGATTCCAAGCGTTACACATATGTCTTCTTCATGTCAACACGTTTCTCCCTCAACAATAACCACCTCTCTCTCTTCCTCACCACTAACCACCTCTCTCTCTCTCTTCCTCACCACTAACCACCTGCCTCTCTCTCCCTCACAGCTGGTGGTGGAGATCAACTCTCAGGTGGCACTCTTCAGGGATCTCTTAATATGTGTGGGTCAGGCAAGAGACGGTCCTGAACTTCGTGAACGCATCCGTAAAGTTCGTCGCCAGTGTGTTGACACTTGTAAACACGCCTCGCAGCTCCTCCTTCCTGGCATCAAGAAGTAAGTAATACAATATATTTCGAAATGGAAATGAATCACAAATACACATAGGAGAGAGAAGATTGTGGCGACATTTCGGTCTGAGTTTGACCACATACACGTATTATTATTATTATTATTATTATTACTACTACTACTACTACTACTACTACTACTACTACTACTACTACTACTGAAGAGCGAAACGTTGCCATAGTAAATTGTCACATTAGCTGCACTTGTGTCCTTTTACTTAACACACACATACAAGTCACACTAACACACGATGGTGTGACTTGTTTATGGTACAAGACCGAAACGTCTTCATAATCTTCTCTTTCCTATGTGTGGGTTATTTGTCTATATTTCCAGTTCGTAATAAAAATAATTTTTTTATTTCTCAACATATGTAAGGATTATATATAGTGGTGATACTGCCAGTATCACCACTGCCAGTATCACCACTGCCAGTATCACCACTGCCAGTATCACCACTGCCAGTATCACCACTGCCAGTATCACCACTGCCAGTATCACCACTGCCAGTATCACCACTGCCAGTATCACCACTGCCAGTATCACCACTGCAAATATCACCACTGCCAGTATCACCACTGCCAGTATCACCACTGCCAGTATCACCACTGCCAGTATCACCACTGCCAGTATCACCACTGCCAGTATCACCACTGCCAGTATCACCGCTGGCAGTATCACCGCTGCCAGTATCACCACTGTCAGTATCACCACTGTCAGTATCACCACTGTCAGTATCACCACTGCCAGTATCACCACTGTCAGTATCACCACTGCCAGTATCACCACTGTCAGTATCACCACTGTCAGTATCACCGCTGCCAGTATCACCGCTGCCAGTATCACCGCTGCCAGTATCACCGCTGCCAGTATCACCGCTGCCAGTATCACCGCTGCCAGTATCACCACTGCCAGTATCACCGCTGGCAGTATCACCGCTGCCAGTATCACCACTGTCAGTATCACAACTGTCAGTATCACCACTGCCAGTATCACCACTGCCAGTATCACCACTGCCAGTATCACCACTGCCAGTATCACCGCTGTCAGTATCACCGCTGCCAGTATCACCGCTGCCAGTATCACCACTGCCAGTATCACCACTGCCAGTATCACCGCTGCCAGTATCACTGCTGCCAGTATCACCACTGTCAGTATCACCACTGCCAGCATCACCACTGCCAGTATCACCATTGACTGCATCACCACTGCCAGTATCACCACTGCCAGTATCACCACTTCCAGCATCACCACTGCCAGTATCACCACTGCCAGTATCACAACTACTTGTATCACCACTGCCAGTATCACCACTGCCAGTATCACCACTGCCAGTATCACCACTGCCAGTATCACCACTGCCAGTATCACCACTGCCAGCATCACCACTGCCAGTATCACCACTGCCAGCATCACCACTGCCAGTATCACCACTGCCAGCATCACCACTGCCAGCATCACTACTGCCAGTATCACCACTGCCAGTATCACTACTGCTTGTATCACCACTGCCAGCATCTCCACTGCCAGCATCACCACTGCCAGTATCACCACTGCCAGTATCACCACTGCCAGTATCACCACTGCCAGCATCACCACTGCCGGCATCACCAATGCCGGCATCACCACTGCCAGCATCACCACTGCCAGCATCACCACTGCCAGCATCACCACTGCCAGCATCACCACTGCCAGCATCACCACTGCCAGCATCACCACTGCCAGCATCACCACTGCCAGCATCACCACTGCCAGCATCACTGCCAGCATCACTGCCAGCATCACCACTGCCAGCATCACCACTGCCAGCATCACCACTGCCAGCATCACCACTGCCAGCATCACTACTGCCAGCATCACCACTGCCAGTATCACCACTGCCAGCATCACCACTGTCAGTATCACCACTGCCAGTATCGCCACTGCCAGCATCACCACTGCCAGTATCACCACTGCCAGCATCACCACTGCCAGTATCACCACTGCCAGTATCACCACTGCCAGCATCACTACTGCCAGTATCACCACTGCTAGTATCACCACTGCCAGCATCACCACTGCCAGTATCACCACTGCCAGCATCACCACTGCCAGCATCACCATTGCCAGTATCACCACTGCCAGCATCACCACTGCCAGCATCACCACTGCCAGCATCACCACTGCCAGCATCACCACTGCCAGCATCACCACTGCCAGTATCACCACTGCCAGTATCACCACTGCCAGTATCACCACTGCCAGCATCACCACTGCCAGCATCACCACTGCCAGCATCACCACTGCCAGCATCACCACTGCCAGCATCACCACTGCCAGCATCACCACTGCCAGTATCACCACTGCCAGCATCACTGCCAGCATCACCACTGCCAGCATCACCACTGCCAGCATCACCACTGCCAGCATCACCACTGCCAGCATCACTACTGCCAGCATCACCACTGCCAGTATCACCACTGCCAGCATCACCACTGTCAGTATCACCACTGCCAGTATCGCCACTGCCAGCATCACCACTGCCAGTATCACCACTGCCAGTATCACCACTGCCAGTATCACCACTGCCAGCATCACTACTGCCAGTATCACTACTGCCAGTATCACCACTGCTAGTATCACCACTGCCAGCATCACCACTGCCAGCATCACCACTGCCAGCATCACCACTGCCAGTATCACCACTGCCAGTATCACCACTGCCAGCATCACCACTGCCAGCATCACCACTGCCAGCATCACCACTGCCAGCATCACCACTGCCAGCATCACCACTGCCAGCATCACCACTGCCAGCATCACCACTGCCAGCATCACCACTGCCAGCATCACCACTGCCAGTATCACCACTGCCAGCATCACCACTGCCAGCATCACCACTGCCAGCATCACCACTGCCAGCATCACCACTGCCAGCATCACCACTGCCAGCATCACCACTGCCAGTATCACCACTGCCAGTATCACCACTGCCAGCATCACCACTGCCAGTATCACCACTGCCAGTATCACCACTGCCAGTATCACCACTGCCAGCATCACCACTGCCAGCATCACCACTGCCAGCATCACCACTGCCAGCATCATCACTGCCAGCATCACCACTGCCAGCATCACCACTGCCAGTATCACCACTGCCAGCATCACCACTGCCAGCATCACCACTGCCAGTATCACCACTGCCAGCATCACCACTGCCAGCATCACCACTGCCAGCATCACCACTGCCAGCATCACCACTGCCAGCATCACCACTGCCAGCATCACCACTGCCAGCATCACCACTGCCAGCATCACCACTGCCAGTATCACCACTGCCAGTATCACCACTGCCAGTATCACCACTGCCAGTATCACCACTGCCAGCATCACCACTGCCAGTATCACCACTGCCAGTATCACCACTGCCAGTATCACCACTGCCAGTATCACCACTGCCAGTATCACCACTGCCAGTATCACCACTGCCAGTATCACCACTGCCAGCATCACCACTGCCAGTATCACCACTGCCAGTATCACCACTGCCAGTATCACCACTGCCAGTATCACTACTGCCAGCATCACCACTGCCAGCATCACCACTGCCAGTATCACCACTGCCAGTATCACCACTGCCAGTATCACCACTGCCAGCATCACCACTGCCAGCATCACCACTGCCAGTATCACCACTGCCAGCATCACCACTGCCAGCATCACCACTGCCAGCATCACCACTGCCAGTATCACAACTGCCAGTATCACCACTGCCAGCATCACCACTGCCAGCATCACCACTGCCAGCATCACCACTGCCAGCATCACCACTGCCAGCATCACCACTGCCAGCATCATTACTGCCAGCATCACCACTGCCAGCATCACCACTGCCAGCATCACCACTGCCAGCATCACCACTGCCAGCATCACCACTGCCAGTATCACCACTGCCAGCATCACCACTGCCAGCATCACCACTGCCAGTATCACCACTGCCAGTATCACCACTGCCAGTATCACCACTGCCAGTATCACCACTGCCAGTATCACTACTGCCAGCATCACCACTGCCAGCATCACCACTGCCAGTATCACCACTGCAAGTATCACCACTGCCAGTATCACCACTGCCAGTATCACCACTGCCAGTATCACTACTGCCAGCATCACCACTGCCAGCATCACCACTGCCAGTATCACCACTGCCAGTATCACCACTGCCAGCATCACCACTGCCAGCATCACCACTGCCAGTATCACCACTGCCAGCATCACCACTGCCAGCATCACCACTGCCAGCATCACCACTGCCAGCATCACCACTGCCAGCATCACCACTGCCAGCATCACCACTGCCAGCATCACCACTGCCAGCATCACCACTGCCAGCATCACCACTGCCAGCATCACCACTGCCAGTATCACCACTGCCAGTATCACCACTGCCAGTATCACCACTGCCAGTATCACCACTGCCAGTATCACCACTGCCAGTATCACCACTGCCAGTATCACCACTGCCAGTATCACCACTGCCAGTATCACCACTGCCAGCATCACCACTGCCAGTATCACCACTGCCAGTATCACCACTGCCAGTATCACCACTGCCAGTATCACCACTGCCAGCATCACCACTGCCAGCATCACCACTGCCAGTATCACCACTGCCAGTATCACCACTGCCAGCATCACCACTGCCAGCATCACCACTGCCAGTATCACCACTGCCAGTATCACCACTGCCAGTATCACCACTGCCAGTATCACCACTGCCAGTATCACCACTGCCAGCATCACCACTGCCAGTATCACCACTGCCAGTATCACCACTAGTTACAAAAACTTCAATAATGCCGGATTTGCATAATTCAGATAAAAGTTATCTTGGATTCATCAACGTCTCATGAATTTTCGATGAGTTTTATGGACAAAACTTCAACAAGCAGAGATGAAAACAGCAACAGCCTCACTTGAACAGTAGTTGTCAACGGTATGGTCAGGCCCAACTTCGGTAAAGGGCATTTATGTTCAACTGAACAGTTCAGGACAGGCTCAACTGAACAGTTCAGGACAGGCTCAACTGAACAGTTCAGGACAGGCTCAACTGAACAGTTCAGGACAGGCTCAACTGAACAGTTCAAGACAGGCTCAACTGAACAGTTCAGGACAGGCTCAACTGAACAGTTCAGGACAGGCTCAACTGAACAGTTCAGGACAGGCTCAACTGAACAGTTCAGGACAGGCTCAACTGTACAGTTCAAGACAGGCTAAACTGAACATTTCAAGACAGGCTCAACTGAACAGTTCAGGACAGGCTCAACTGAACAGTTCAAGACAGGCTCAACTGAACAGTTCAGGACAGGCTCAACTGAACAGTTCAGGACAGGCTCAACTGAACAGTTCAAGACAGGCTCAACTGAACAGTTCAGGACAGGCTCAACTGAACAGTTCAGGACAGGCTCAACTGAACAGTTCATGACAGGCTCAACTGAACAGTTCAGGACAGGCTCAACTGAACAGTTCAAGACAGGCTCAACTGAACAGTTCAGGACCGGCTCAACTGAACAGTTCAAGACAGGCTCAACTGAACAGTTCAGGACAGGCTCAACTGAACAGTTCAGGACAGGCTCAACTGAACAGTTCAAGACAGGCTCAACTGAACAGTTCAGGACAGGCTCAACTGAACAGTTCAGGACAGGCTCAACTGAACAGTTCAGGACAGGCTCAACTGAACAGTTCAGGACAGGCTCAACTGAACAGTTCAGGACAGGCTCAACTGAACAGTTCAAGACAGGCTCAACTGAACAGTTCAGGACAGGCTCAACTGAACAGTTCAAGACAGGCTCAACTGAACAGTTCAGGACAGGCTCAACTGAACAGTTCAAGACAGGCTCAACTGAACAGTTCAGGACAGGCTCAACTGAACAGTTCAGGACAGGCTCAACTGAACAGTTCAGGACAGGCTCAACTGAACAGTTCAGGACAGGCTCAACTGAACAGTTCAGGACAGGCTCAACTGAACAGTTCAGGACAGGCTCAACTGAACAGTTCAGGACAGGCTCAACTGAACAGTTCAGGACAGGCTCAACTGAACAGTTCAGGACAGGCTCAACTGAACAGTTCAGGACAGGCTCAACTGAACAGTTCAAGACAGGCTCAACTGAACAGTTCAAGACAGGCTCAACTGAACAGTTCAAGACAGGCTCAACTGAACAGTTCAGGACAGGCTCAACTGAACAGTTCAGGACAGGCTCAACTGAACAGTTCAAGACAGGCTCAACTGAACAGTTCAGGACAGGCTCAACTGAACAGTTCAGGACAGGCTCAACTGAACAGTTCAAGACAGGCTCAACTGAACAGTTCAGGACAGGCTCAACTGAACAGTTCAGGACAGGCTCAACTGAACAGTTCAGGACAGGCTCAACTGAACAGTTCAAGACAGGCTCAACTGAACAGTTCAGGACAGGCTCATGTGAACAGTTCAGGACAGGCTCAACTGAACAGTTCAAGACAGGCTCAACTGAACAGTTCAGGACAGGCTCATGTGAACAGTTCAGGACAGGCTCAACTGAACAGTTCAGGACAGGCTCATGTGAACAGTTCAGGACAGGCTCATGTGAACAGTTCAGGACAGGCTCAACTGAACAGTTCAGGACAGGCTCATGTGAACAGTTCAGGACAGGCTCATGTGAACAGTTCAGGACAGGCTCATGTGAACAGTTCAGGATAGGTTTAAGTGAATAGTTCAGTAGATGTATGTACTACTATACAGTTCAATATATTTATGTTCAGCAGAACAGTTTGGTATATGTACATCTGAAATGTTCACTACCAATATTGATGAACACTTATAAGAGGAGCAAAGTTCTATTTTTCTCTTCTTAAATAAAATTTTGGAACAAGAGTGAACACTGTTGGTACAACAGAGTTGTGGGAGAGATATAGTACCGTCCCACACCTGGTGGGAGAGATATAGTACCGTCCCACACCTGGTGGGAGAGATATAGTACCGTCCCACACCTGGTGGGAGAGATATAGTACCGCCCCACACCTGGTGAGAGAGATATAGTACCGTCCCACACCTGGTGGGAGAGATATAGTACCATCCCACACCTGGTGGGAGAGATATAGTACAATCCCACACCTGGTGGGAGAGATATAGTACCGTCCCACACCTGGTGGGAGAGATATAGTACCGTCCCACACCTGGTGGGAGAGATATAGTACAATCCCACACCTGGTGGGAGAGATATAGTACCGTCCCACACCTGGTGGGAGAGATATAGTACCGTCCCACACCTGGTGGGAGAGACATAGTACCGTCCCACACCTGGTGGGAGAGACATAGTACCGTCCCACACCTGGTGGGAGAGATATAGTACCGTCCCACACCTGGTGGGAGAGATATAGTACCGTCCCACACCTGGTGGGAGAGACATAGTACCGTCCCACACCTGGTCGGAGAGATATAGTACTATCCCATACCTGGTGGGAGAGATATAGTACCATCTCACACCTGGTGGGAGAGATATAGTACCGTCCCACACCTGGTGGGAGAGAGATAGTACTTTCCCACACCTGGTGGGAGAGTTATAGTACCATCCCACACCTTGTGGGAGAGAGATAGTACTTTCCCACACCTGGTGGGAGAGACATAGTACCGTCCCACACCTGGTCGGAGAGATATATTACTATCCCATACCTGGTGGGAGAGATATAGTACCATCTCACACCTGGTGGGAGAGATATAGTACCGTCCCACACCTGGTGGGAGAGATATAGAACCATCCCACACCTTGTGGGAGAGAGATAGTACTATCCCACACCTGGTGGGAGAGATATAGCACTATCCCACACCTGGTGGGAGAGATATAATACCATCCCACACCTGGTGGGAGAGATATAGCACTATCCCTCACCTGGTGGGAGAGATATAATACCATCCCACACCTGGTGCGAAGGAACAGTTGCCAAGTTAAGTCAACTTCCAAGCCAGGTCAGTTCCCATGACAAACCAGCTGCCAAGCCAGCTGCCAAGCCAGCTGCCAAGCCAGCTGCCAAGCCAGCTGCCAAGCCAGCTGCCAAGCCAGCTGCCAAGCCAACTGCCAAGCCAGCTGCCAAGCCAGCTGCCAAGCCAGCTGCTCACTAATAAACTACTACAGTGAGGTGTCACAGTTACACTGCACAATAATGGCTCACTCGTATTTCAGATCTGCGAAAAAATCAGCAACCAGAATAAATTTATTCAACCGTTCATAAATTTATTCAGCCCAGCAGATTAAAACTTTTGTTTGAATGTGTGTGTGTTTATATATATATATATATATATATATATATATATATATATATATATATGTATATATGTATATATATATATATATATATATATATATATATGTATATATATATATATATATATATATATATGTATATATGTATATATATATATATATATGTATATATATATATATATATGTATATATATATATATATATGTATATATATATATATATATGTATATATATATATATATATGTATATATATATATATATATGTATATATATATATATATATGTATATATATATATATATATATGTATATATATATATATATATGTATATATATATATATATATGTATATATATATATATATATGTATATATATATATATATATGTATATATATATATATATGTATATATATATATATATATGTATATATATATATATATATGTATATATATATATATATATGTATATATATATATATATATGTATATATATATATATATATGTATATATATGTATATATATGTATATATATATATATATATGTATATATATGTATATATATGTATATATATATATATATATGTATATATATATATATATATGTATATATATATGTATATATATATGTATATATATATGTATATATATGTATATGTATATATATATATATATATATATATGTATATATATATATGTATATATATATGTATATATATATATATATATGTATGTATATATATATATATTTATATATATATATATATATATATATATATATATGTATGTATATATATATATATATATGTATATATATATATATATGTATGTATATATATATATATATATGTATATATATATATATATATATGTATATATATATATATATATGTATATATATATATATATATATATATGTATATATATATATATATATATATGTATATATATATATATATTTATTATTCATTATCACACTGGCCGATTCCCACCAAGGCAGGGTGGCCCGAAAAAGAAAAACTTTCACCATCATTCACTCCATCACTGTCTTGCCAGAAGGGTGCTTTACACTACAGTTTTTAAACTGCAACGTTAACACCCCTCCCTGCATATGCATATATATATATATATATATATATATATATATATATATATATATATATATATATATATATATATATATATATATATATATGCAAAACAACCACTCTGAAAGAATAGAGAAATTCCAAGCGCTTTCGTGACTACTCACATTATCAAGGAACTATGTTTACTGTTTACTGTGATCTTATTGCATATATATATATATATATATATATATATATATATATATATATATATATATATATATATATATATATATGTATGTATATGTTTTTTATGTATTTTCTTGATGTTATAATGTATTCATTTGAATTTATTTTGTATTTCAAGAAATTTCAGGTTTACTGTTCAGTAGCCTGGCTACTGTAATCTGGCACCAGTCGTATAGCTCTGTTCTTGAGGCTACTGTAGCCTGGAGACAACAAGCATAGCTCTGTTCTTGGGGCTACTATAGCGTGGAAACTACAAGCATAGCTCTGTTCTTTGGGCTACTATAACCTGGAGATTACAAGCTAGCTCTGTTCTTGGGGCTACTGTAGCCTGAAGATTACACACATAGCTCTGTTCTTTGGGCTACTATAGCCTGGAGACTACAAGCATAACCGTTTTTTGGGGCTACTGTAGCCTGGAGATTACAAACATAGCTCTGGTCTTTGGGCTACTATAGCCTGGAAACTACAAGCATAGCTCTGTTCTTGGGGCTACTGTAGCCTGTAGATTACAAACATAGCTCTGTTCTTTGGGCTACTATAGCCTGGAGACTACAAGCATAGCTCTGTTCTTGGGGCTACTGTAGCCTAGAGATTACAAACACAGCCCTGTTCTTGAAGCAAGCAATAGGTACCTTCCTGTACACATATATACTCCAGATGAGTCGCCTGAGGTATCATCTATGAGAGTGGAGCATCGTGTAAGGCTGGTGTTTATTAGGCAGGTGTTAGAAGGTAGGCATGACATGTGACATGACACAGGTGCCACCTCAGCACACTCTCCCTGTCTGACATGTCTTTTAAGATCAATGGAGACAAAGACTGGGTCACTTCCTCCCCCCTCCCCCTCCCCTTTGCCTCCTTTTAAATCCAACACAAATTAAAATTCGCGTTATAACGAAGCTATCAGCATCTTAGAAATAGAAAAATATGTACACACACACACACAATATTCCCAGCTCTAAATACGACATAGTCTGTCAGGCCCATCTCTGAGTATGAAGCACCAGTATGAAACAAATAACAAAAAAAGGCACAATACCGTGACTGGAACGATACACAAATAATCCACACATAGAAGAGAGGACTTTACGACCACGTTTCGGTCCGACTTGGACCATTTACAAAGTCACATAAACGAAAATGAGAGGAGGGAGTTTATATAGGCCAGGAGGTGGTAGTGGTAGTAGTGGAGGTATAAGATAGTAGTGGTGGGGGTAGTAATGGTAGTGGTGGAGCCAGTCAGATACTAAGAAAGAGGAGCACTGCAAGGGAGCTGGGTGCCCACAGAGAGTAGGAGCAAGAACACAGAGGAAGGGGGGGAGAAATAATGAAGGAACAAATGCCCAAGGCAGAAGAAAGGCAACCCAAAGGAGAAAGAGGAAAGAGAAAAGAGCAAGAGGGAGAAGAAGAAAAAGGACTCAGGTTAAGTCACGGGTGTTCTGAAGTTCGGAGCATTTTACAACGTATTGCGAAAGGAAGGCATCAACAGAGACGAAGCCAGGACTAAGACATACAAGGAGAGTTGTGTATAAGGGAGGATTCAACCAGACGGCGACTGTGAAAGTTGGAAGTAGGGTAGATAGTTTTAGCAGAAGACCAGTCAATAGGATGACTGTGATCTCTGACGTGACAGAAAAGAGCATTGTTAGTGTCGGCAAGCCTGACACTTTTGTGCTCCCTAAGTCTGTCAGAAAGAGATCGGCCAGTTTCTCCGAAGTACTGAAGAGGACAGGAGGAACAAGAAATAGAGTAGACACCACGAGCATCTATACAGGGAGGAGAGGTATGAACTAGATTAGTGCGATGAGTGTTAGTCTGGCGGAAAGTAAGTTTGATGTCTAAGGAACGGAGAGAATTGTTGAGATTAGAAAGACAGGAAATGTAGGGAAGGCAGAGGACAGAAGAGTTCCCAGGAGTAGAGAGCTTGAGAGAGAATAAATTCCGTTTAGCACGTGAGAAGGCAGAGCCCATGAAATGGGAGGGATAGCCAAGACGGGAAAATAAATTATAAAGAGTGGAAATTTCTGATTCAAGGAACTGAGGATCACAAATGCGGAGAGCAAGGAGAAAGAGGGAGATAAGAACACTTTTCTTGACAGAGGAAGTATGATCAGAAAAGTAGTGAATGTACATGCCACTGTGCATAGGTTTGCGGTAAACGGAAAAGGCAAAACCTGTATCTGAGCAGTGGACATGAACATCAAGGAAAGGAAGCAAGGAAATAGATTCCACTCAGCTTTAAACTTAATGGAAGGGGCAAAATTATTAATGGTTGGAAGACACTAGAGTCATGAGGCCACAGAGCAAAGGTGTCATCTATATAGCGGAGCCAGAGTGAAGGTCGCACATCATGTAAAGATTAGCAAGAACAGAAGACAGAGAGCCAATAGTGACACCGAAGGTTTGAGAATAATATTTATCTTGGAAGGAAAAGAAATTAAAGTCCACACAAAGGCGGATAAGATCAAGAAAGACATCAGTAGGTATAGGGAGATGAAGTAACTCTTCAGTGGCCTCCTCTCTAAGAAAATCAAAGACATCATCAAGAGGGACATTAGTGAAGAGGGACTCAACGTTCAATGAACTCTTGAGAGTGACGGAGGTGGGCAGGAGAAAAAGTACCAAGAAAGGGAGTGAGGGTTTTGGCCAGCCAAGAAGCAAGAGAATAAGAGACAGAACCTCTAGAAGATATGATAGAAAGAAGAGAAATATCAGGTTTATAAGTTTTTGGAAGACAATAGAAACAGGGCAGAGAGGGACAGATGACACGAAAACGTTGAATATGGTCAGAGTCAGGAGGACAGAGGTAGGAAAGAGTCCTTAGTTTCTTGTTGAAAGTTCTCTTGATGTATGAACTGATGAATAATCGTAGTGCAGGAGAGCAAGATCTTATATGATAATTAACCCAGAATGATGTTTTGAGGAAGATACAGAAATAGTACAAGAGAGAAAGATAGGCCGGGGGAGATTTTATTTGCAGATTTTGACAAAAAATCAGTTGCTGGATTTCCTCACAGGAGATTAGTTGGAAATTGAAGAAAAACTGGAGTTGGTGGGAAGCTGCTGGAGTGGATGAAGGAGGACCAGGAGTTTTTGAAGGAATGGATGATGATAACAGAGAGATGGATGAAGGGGTCTTGAACGAACGGATGATTATAACAGGTAGGTGGATGATGGAGTTAAGAAGGAAAGGATGATAACAACAGTGAATAAAGGAGATAGGATATTGTTATATATAAACAGTATTCACTGCTGACAAACTATGACACTTGTGTATCTTTGTTGTGGAGATGTGCCCCCCGTCAGTGACTTCATCAGTCCGACACAGGTGGAAGACGTGAGGAGGTAGTTCGAGGAGGTCAGTCCCTCACTCTTCATGAATCAGATCTGAGGGACTGATCACTTTGAAGTGACGTTAGGGGGATCTCTTAAGAAAAAGTAATTCATTACAACTAAAGAGGAGGTAACCACGAGAGAGAGAGAGAGAGAGAGAGAGAGAGAGAGAGAGAGAGAGAGAGAGAGAGAGAGGAGAGAGAGAGAGGAGAGAGAGAGAGGAGAGAGAGAGAGAGGAAGAAGAAGAAGAAGAAGAAGAAGAAGAAGGAGAAGAAGAAGAAGAACTAAAAATGAAGAATTCGTAGAAAACTTAATAACTAACGCTAACATGTGAGAAAAAAAACACGTGTGATGATCGGCACATTAAGGACACAATACGCCCTCTAGAAGCTCCTGGTGGGCGAAACGTAGAGTGCCACAGGGAACAGTGTTGGCACGTATTTTGCTCCAGGTGCCTCTTAGTGAGCTTGTTGCAGAATTCACCAAAAACTTGGGAGTGACCCCCCCACCCCACCCCCGGCGACGTTTCGAAAAATTGTCATGTCTCAAGTGGGACAAGAGAGATAGAGAAGGCCAGAAGACATGAATTTGAGTGATGATGCAGAGAGAGTATTCTCTCTCTCGCTCTCTCTCTCTCTCTCTCTCTCTCTCTCTCTCTCTCTCTCTCTCTCTAAGAGTGTATGTCTGCTCTAAAATTGAATCTCTTCACTGCTTCTCTTCTTTTATGTGCTGAGATGAAAGAGAAAGTGTGGAGTAGAATTTCCACCTACACTGCCACCCACCTACACTCCCACCCACATACACTCCCACCCACATACACCGCCACCCACCTACACTCCCACCCACATACACTCCCACCCACCTACACCGCCACCCCCTACAATCCCATCCACCTACACTGCCACCCACCTACACTGCCACCCACATACACTCCCACCCACCTACCCCGCCACCCACCTACACTCCCACCCACATACACTCCCACCCACCTACACCGCCACCCACCTACACTCCCACCCACCTACACTGCCACCCACCTACACTGCCCCCCACCTACACGGCCCCCCACCTACACGGCCACCCACCTACACTGCCACCCACCTACACTCCCACCCACCTACACTCCCACCCACCTACACTGCCACCCACCTACACTGCCACCCACCTACACTGCCACCCACCTACACTGCCACCCACCTACACTGCCACCCACCTACACCGCCACCCACCTACACCCCACCCACCTACACTGCCACCCACCTACACTGCCACCCATCTACACTGCCACCCACCTACACTGCCAACCACCTACACTCCCACCCACCTACACCGCCACCCACCTACACTCCCACCCACCTACACTGCCACCCACCTACACTGCCACCCACCTACAATGCCACCCACCTACACTGCCACCCACCTACACTGCCACCCACCTACACCCCACCCACCTACACTGCCACCCACCTACACTGCCACCCACCTACACTGCCACCCACCTACACCGCCACCCACCTACATTGCCACCCACCTACACTGTCACCCACCTACACCGCCACCCACCTACACCTCACTCACCTACACTGCCACCCACCTACACTGCCACCCACCTACACTGCCACCCACCTACACTGTCACCCACCTACACCGCCACCCACCTACACCCCACCCACCTACACTGCCACCCACCTACACTGCCACCCATCTACACTGCCACCCACCTACACTCCCACCCACCTACACTCCCACCTACCTACACTCCCACCAACCTACATTCTCACTCACCTACACTCCCATCTACACTGCCATCCACCTACACTCCCACCCACCTACACTCCCACCCTCTTATACTGCCACCCACCTACATTCCCATCCACCTACACTCCCACCCACCTGCACTCCCACCCACCTGCACTCCCACCCACCTATACTTTCACCCACCTATACTTCCACCTACCTACGCTCCCACTCACCTACACTCCCACCCACCTATACTCCCACCACCTACACTCCCACCCACCTACACTCCCACCCATCTACACTTCCACCCACCTACACTCCCACCCATCTACACTCCCGCCCACCTGCACTCCCACCCACCTACACTCCCACCTACCTGCACACCCACCCACCTACACTCCCACCTACCTACACGCCCACCCACCTACATTCCCACTTACCTACACACCCACCCACCTACACTCCCACCAGCTACACTACCACCACCTACTCTTCACGTTCTAGGTGGTCCTCAGCAGTAGGTTGACTCTCAGCAGCAGGCTGGTGACAGCAGCTGGCTGGCAGCTCTCAACACCAAGCTGGTAGCTCTCAGCTGCAAGCTGGTAGCTCTCATCAGCAGGCTGATAGCTTTTAGCAGGAGGTTGGTAGCTCTCAGCAGCAGGCTGGTAGCTCTCAACAACAAGCTAGTAGCTCTCAGCAGAGGCTAATACCTCTCAGCAGCTGGCTGGTACCTCTCAGCTGCAGGCTGGTAGCTCTCAACAACAAGCTAGTAGCTCTCAGCAGAGGCTAATAGCTCTCAGCAGCTGGCTGGTACCTCTCAGCTGCAGGCTGGTAGCTCTCAGCAGCATTCTGGTAGCTCTCAACAGCAGGCTGATAGCTCTTAGCAGCAGTCTGGTAGCTCACAACAGCAAGCTAGTAGCTCTCAACAGCAAGCTGGTAGCTCTCAGCAGAGGCTAATAGCTCTCAGCAGCTGGCTTGTACCTCTCAGCTGTTGAGAGCTGTTAGCTCTCAACAGCAAGCTGGTAGCTCTCAGCTGCAGGCTGGTAGCTCTTAACAAGAAGCTAGTAGCTCTCAGCAGAGGCTAATAGCTCTCAGCAGCTGGCTGGTACCTCTCAGCTGCAGGCTGGTAGCTCTCAGCAGCATTCTGGTAGCTCTCAACAGCAGGCTGATAGCTCTTAGCAGCATTCTGGTAGCTCTCAACAGCAGGCTGATAGCTCTTAGCAGCATTCTGGTAGCTCTCAACAGCATTCTGGTAGCTCTCAACATCAAGCTGGTAGCTCTCAGCAGCATTCTGGTAGCTCTCAACAGCAGGCTGATAGCTCTTAGCAGCATTCTGGTAGCTCTCAACAGCAGGCTGATAGCTCTTAGCAGCATTCTGGTAGCTCTCAACAGCAAGCTGGTAGCTCTCAGCTGCAGGCTGGTAGCTCTCAGCTGCAGGCTGAGTGCTGGTACATCAATTCTATCAACATGATTGTATTATCTACATAATTGCATTTCTCTCCTGCATATGATGGGAATTATTGTTGCTTGAAGCTCCGGGGAACAAGCCAGGGAACCATGCGATCAATGGTAGTGGCACTGTGGACCAGTGGTCCCTTGTGGACCAAGTGGAGGTCCCAAGTGAACCAGGAGAAGTGGCTATGAACCAATACAAGGGGGTTGGCGCAGGAGATACGGTCCAAGTATCAGAGATTTGGGCCCGTGAATCAGATAACAGATGGACCAGGGCAAAGGGATGCTGGACCAGGGGAAAATGGACCTGAACCAGGAAAAAGTAGACTATGGACCAAGGAAAATGGGACCTAGAATAGGGGTTTATGGACCAGTAGAAGGATGATGATTCTCTTTTGAGGTTATAAAGCCTAGCCATCACCTCTCTAGATAAAACTTTACACAAGGTTCATAAAACTTTACGCAAGCTTCATAAGGCTCTACACACAGATAAATATGGTCTGCAATAAATATTGGTGCTACAAAAAAAACTCATTTCAACCTCAGTTGTTTGACAAAATTGAATGGCTGATTTGAAAGTCAAATCTGGCTCTTTGGGATAGAAACTGAACAACGTTCAGTGTCTGGGTCTTATCGATGATTCTCTCACAGTACGTGAAGGACAGTTACGTGAGAGTACGTGAGAGTACGTGAGAGTACACGAGAGTATATAGTAGTACACGTGGAAAAGCAGACAGTAGAGGACTTCTCAATCCTCACCGAGACTATTCTGCAGAGAGAGACTACTGTTCTTTGGATGGAGGACTTTCTGCTATTTTCTGTTTGGACGTCTCACTACTACTATCATTTAGCTGAGACAAGGATAGTACGCAAACCACGGAACGGGTGGGATTTCAAGCTATGGCGAGTGAGTCGTAAAACTCCACTTGCCATCGGTTCAAACACCACCCGTTCCGTGGTTCGTGTGCACTTGTGTTATTACGATTTCGTGAGACAAGGATAGTAAGGCAAAAGGCTCTCTCCCCACCCTCCACTCCCTCAGATTGTTAATAGATTTGAAAGAGAGAGAGAGAGAGAGAGAGAGAGAGAGAGAGAGAGAGAGAGAGAGAGAGAGAGATAGAGAGAGAGAGAGAGAGAGAGACGCCTGTGTCTATCACTAAATATAAAAGTCAAGAATGAGAGCCAAGATAAACAGCCCAGCCTTTCGGATTGCGTAGTGGCACATAAAGATTGCGTATCTGTGATGTGCAATTCTAACCCTTCAGGAAGACGGTAATAAAGCATGTTTTGGACAATTTAAAGAGACCATAGCGTTGGAATGAAAATGGATGGGAGGGAAATGAAAAACAGAGATGGAAACAAGGGCAGGAGGCGTGTAAACGATGGTGGATGAGTGTGTGGCTGTGAGGGCTGTAGGTCCGAGTGTTTACATTCACCTAGACCTCACTTTAATCCCTATTTTGGTGACCAGGTGACATGTGTAATCGATAGACTTTAAACACCCATTAACCAACCATATACACATTGTTTTTATCACGCGAGCTGTCTCCCACCGAGGCAGGTTGACCCGAAAAAGAAACACTTTCTACCATCATTCACATTATCACTGCCTTGCCAGCGGTGCTCAGTTACGACAGTTTAGACCTTCACTTAAAACAGCAAATATTCCTCCTTTTAGAGTGCAGGCACTGTACTTCCCGCCCCCATATAAACATGTTAAAATTTACAAGGGAGATCACAGGAATAATCATTTCTCAGTAATAACGTCCACGTCATCCTGGTGATCTGAACTCGCTGATTCTCTGCTGCAGCTGACAGTCTCAATGTAGTCAAGACGTTAATGAAGACTGACTGATGCAGATGGAATACTGAGCAGATTTGCATCAATTCTACAATGAGGAGTGAATGGAGGCACTTATGTTGCAGACATTAGTCAAGAAATTACATAGTTTTCAGTACAAGTTTTTATTGGGCCATCGTTTCACTCTGTGTAGAGATTTGTTATGACTTTGTGAAGCTCTACACAGAGCGAAACGTTGCACATAAGCTCTACACAGAAATAAACATCACTTGATAAAGCTCTACTAAAGCGAAACATGACAAAGCTGTGCAAGGGGCAAAACGTTGTTCCAATAAAAGTTCGTTCTGTAACTTGTATCTTAACTGCCTTGGAATAAATGTTCGAGGTCTTATTGTCAGTGTGATGATAGGCCTATGTCTCGGTATCTAAGGCCTATATCAGGACGTGAATTACAAAAATAGGCGCGAGAGGCCTAACAGCAGGTCCAAATTACCTTTAATCTGCAAAAGATAGAGTCCAGTGGAAATGGAGAGAGAAAAGGCAATCGGAGATGGGCATCTTGCGCTGCTGTCTACCTGCCCTCACCTGCGCCTCTCCAAATGTCAGATTAATTAGCGGTTCTGAGCACCGGGGCTAGAAGGTGCTATCTGGCCAGTGTTCTCAAGGTCGAAAACCAGCCACTGAAACCTCCAGATGAGACCCATGAGGAAGATGTGAGTTGTGTCAGTGTCTGGGTAACCAGCATCATTACCGTTCTTCTCCCCCAGCCTCCTAGGACGAAGATGGGCTTCAAGAATCCTGACAATAAGTCAGGATTGGCGAGGAAGTGGAGGGGAAGATTGAGCCTTAACGTCGCCGTGGGGGTTGGCATAATGTTGACCCGAACATATGCTACCCTCTGGGTTTCTCCAGACGGAAACAACCAATCAGCTCAAAAGATTTACATGTTTATAGCAGAGATTTCAATTTTTAAATTATGTCACGTGGGAGTGAGCACTTGCAATATTGTAGTAACACTGATATATATATATATATATATATATATATATATATATATATATATATATATATATATATATATATATATATATATATATATATATATGTGTGTGTGTGTGCAGAACAACCACGGGGGAGCTGAATGATAGCTCTAGGCCTTTCGTGTTGCAATCAACACATCAGGAACTTGCAGTGTCACAGAAAAGAGGACAAAGTCTTAGCAAACATGTTCATAGGAAACGTTTTGGCTAGCTACTGGTTGGCGAAACATCTTCAGATAAAGATATCCTTGTATTGTGCATGTGTCTGTTTCCTGGGTTGTGCACACCATCAGTGTTGTGGGTTGTGCACACCATCAGTGTTGTGGGTTGTGCACACCATCAGTGTTGTGGGTTGTGCACACCATCAGTGTTGTGGGTTGTGCACACCATCAGTGTTGTGGGTTGTGCACACCATCAGTGTTGTGGGTTGTGCACACCATCAGTGTTGTGGGTTGTGCACACCATCAGTGTTGTGGGTTGTGCACACCATCAGTGTTGTGGGTTGTGCACACCATCAGTGTTGTGGGTTGTGCACACCATCAGTGTTGTGGGTTGTGCACACCATCAGTGTTGTGGGTTGTGCACACCATCAGTGTTGTGGGTTGTGCACACCATCAGTGTTGTGGGTTGTGCACACCATCAGTGTTGTGGGTTGTGCACACCATCAGTGTTGTGGGTTGTGCACACCATCAGTGTTGTGGGTTGTGCACACCATCAGTGTTGTGGGTTGTGCACACCATCAGTGTTGTGGGTTGTGCACACCATCAGCGCAGCGCTACTGGCACGTGCTAGGTAGGTTCTTCTCATCCCCCACCCACACCTACTCATGTACCTGTCCATCCTATATTTGAAACCGATTAAAGGATGCATTTGCAGTGGCACTACTTGTCAGCTTGTTCCACTCATCTACAACTCTATTGCCAAACCAGTTCAATCCTATACACTGTCTAAATGTAATTGTATCCAGTGTAAATCGGTTGCTTTGATATTTACACTAACGGATTTTGAGTTAGTTAAGTGAACTAGTTGCTAAATATTTGGTGTTCAGGTTTTATGAAATATTCCTTAGCTCTATTCTCACTGTTAAAATGTTTGTTTAATATTTAAGAGAAGTCATTAGGTGAGTGTGAGAGCAGCAGGTGAGGTGTTAGGTGCCTCAGTAGGTGGTCTTCACCTCTTCAGGATGACACCTCTTTTGTTTCTTGCGAGACGTGAGACTTGGCTTTTGTTATGCATCTGTCAACCCTGTCTCCCCCACACCCCACACTCACCCCACTCGCTTCACTCACCCCACTCGCTCCACTCACCCCACACGCTCCACTCACTCCACACGCCCCACACACCTCGCGCCCCACACACCTCACGCACCCACACTTCCCCTATCCAGCACAATTCCAACTCCATCCCACCCACATGAAAGAGAAATCGAGCCTCCACCACTCTGCATTATCCACACTGAAGTGCATTACTACCTTACCTCAACCAATATTATCACCCCATATTCTCACTTAATCCTGCTTCATTATCTTGGGTATATGGTGACTAACACCCACAGAATGAGTACGTGGTGATTCCCACCCACAGAATGACTGAGTGTTAACTACCACCCACACTAAAACAAGTATGAAGAGGGAATACACAATATATCAGCCCAAACAAGACACACAGAAGGACGTAAGAAGAGAGGAGCTATTACGAACACAGGTAAAATTCAAGATCTGGTGCGCTTGGCCGTAACAAAAGTCAGTGATCACCCGGGCAAGACAAAAGTCATGACAAATACAAAAGTGGCTGTTCATCTTTGCTCTTATATTCCTTCACCAATATGAACAATATCTACACTGTTTAGTTATTAAGCTGGCAGTAAACCAGAGCAGAGAACCACTCAAAGCAGTAGATTCAGCCAGAGTAAACGAGTGTCTCACCTGCAGTCAGACAGGCAGGTGAGACATCACCTTGGCAGGGAGGCGCCAGATCTCACCGTAATGGTGGCTTCAACTAAACAGTTAACACAGCAGTGGGGGCCCCAGAACTGATGTATTCTGAACTGCCAATTCGCTGATCGAGAGGTTATGCCAGTGTCTATGATGAACGCTGAATAAATCGTAGCATAATCTGCACACATAACAGAAGCACTGCAGTAGTAGGTAGTAACAGGATTTCCTTCTTCAGGAAAGAGTACAAGTGTCATCTGACACAGGTCTTGGACAGAGGATAACCGGTCAGGTGGTTAAGCATCCTCTGGCCTACCCCAGCCAGGTTTCATCCTAGGTTTTAACCTGTCTGTATGCTAGATGTAGCCTGAAGTAGGCTGACCTGCGGTAATACTCATATCTGTATCCTGCAGTAGGTTGACCTGGAATAATACTCAGAGATGTATCCTGCAGTAGGCTGACCTGTAGTAACACTCACATCTGTATCTTACAGTACGTTGACCTGCACTTCGATATACATCCTGCAGTAGGCTGACCTGCACTTTAACATAAATCCTGCAGTAGGCTGACCTGCAGTAACACTGCTTGTGTCTCCACAGTGACGTGGCTGAGGGCATCCCAGTAGACAACCAGAACTTCGTGCACCTGGTCGCCTGCACTCAGCTCATCTCCAGGGAACTTCGCAAGTGCAAGAGACTCGTCCAGACAATGCCTGTCGACATGACTGAGTACTACGGTGAGTTACGTCAGAGTGAGTCTACGGTGAGTTTTAGACGTGAGTACTTTGTTGAGTCTTCCAGTGAACACTCTACCTGATATCCATTCCGCCTGTTGAACCTTTCAATAAAGACCACGTGTGTGTGTGTGTGTGTGTGTGTGTGTGTGTGTGTGTGTGTGTGTGTGTGTTTTGCGTTCTATTCAGTGTTCAACCAATGAGAAGGTTCGGTTGTCATCCTTGTGTGTTTCCCATTGACAAACATCAAACACACACACACACACACACACACACACACACACACATTGACAATAAAACAGTTTGTCATATTTGTTTTGCATGACTCGTAAAGTAGAAAAGAAAGAGAGAAAGAAAGAGAGAGAGAGAGAGAGAAAGAGAGAGAGAGAGAGAGAGAGAGATGTATCTAGAAGTAAAAAAAATTAAGAGAAAAAGATAACGCGAATACTTTTAGTGTAACAAGGAAAGGATTTATTGGTGGTGGTAGTGATGGTAGTAGTGGTAGTATTGGTGGTAGTGATGGTAGTAGTGGTGGTAGTGGTGGTAGTGGTAGTAGTACTGTTAATGGTGGTGGTAGTGGTGGTAGCAGTTATGGCGGCAGCGACAACAACAAGGTCTGGTATCTTGACATATTAATTAACCACCACCTCTGGGATTCACACAGCTGGTTCATGCTCTTAGACTCATCACACAGCTGGTTCATGCTCTTAGACTCATCACACAGCTGGTTCATACTCTTAGCCTCAACACACAGCTGGTGTGGATCTCACTGTGTCTCTCCAGAGAACACATAACACAAATTCTTACTTAATTTGTCTCACCCAATTTCAAATTATAACATCTGAAGGATAACGAAACTAAAGAGAAATTCCACCCTTTAATATCAGAGAAGATGAAAACTTTGTAACTTAATTAAATCTACTTTTATGAAGCTTACAATAAAGCTTCTTGGGAGAAGCTTTACAATATATATTAAATGAATACACGCTTCACTCTATGTAGAGCTTTATCAAGTCACTGTTTGATAAAGTAAAGGTTTGCAACAAGACTAGTCCCAGAACTAAGAGGTATATCCTACGAGGAGAAGTTAAGGGAAATCGACCTGACGATATTGGAGGACAGGAGAGATAGGGTGACATGATAACGACATACAAAATACTGAGAGGAATTGACAAGGTGGACAAAGACAGGATGTTCTAGAGATGGGACACAGCAACAAGGGGACACAGTTGGAAGTTGAAGACACAGATGAATCACAGGGATGTTAGGAAGTATTTCTTCAGCCACAGAGTAGTCAGGAAGTGGAATAGTTTGGGGAGCGATGTAGTGGAGGCAGGATCCATACATAGCTTTAAGCAGAGGTATGATAAAGCTCACGGTTCAGAGAGAGTGACCTAGTAGCGACCAGTGAAGAGGCGGGGCTAGGAGCTATTACTCGACCCCTGCAACCTCAACTAGGTGAGTACAGACGTTGTAATATTCAGCTTGCGACACTGAGTGGCAGCACCAGCTTCTGAGTGCAAACGACCACTGCACTCGGCATAACCCAAGTCAAAGTATGAGAATAAAGTACACAGAAACAGAATAAAAAATAGGGAAATATAGGTAAATATGGGATACTATGAGAAGTCCTCAGGGACCTACAGTGGAACAAAAATGATATGCAAAAAACGCAAGAAAGAGTGGATCTTGTTTATACCCAGAAATCTCAAGAAACAACAGAAATTTACAAAAAAAATAAACGAGCAAGAGAAACTTTAATAAAAGCTAGTTGAATATACAATCAGGAGAGACTGGAAGGTTGATCCAATATCTCGGAGAATACAATATACACTGTGGCAAAGAGAATAGTGAGGATAGTGTACTCACGTAATTCTACTCGCCTAATTGTGGTTGCAGGGGTCGATTCATAGCTCCTGGCCCTGCCTCTTCACTGGTCGCTTTTAAGTCCAGTCTCTCCCTGTTCACTGACCGCTACTAGGTCCTCCTTCTCCCTGCTCCATGAGTTTTATCATACCTCGTCTTAAAACTATGTATGGTTCCTGCCTCCTGTGTGTGTGTGTTTGTGTGTGTGTGTGTGTGTGTGTGTGTGTGGATAGTGAAGAAAATAAATACTACGCGGTTGACAGGTAAAGGAGGCTAATGTTAAATAAGTTGTAATATATACATGGCAAAACACGTACAAAATGAAGAGTATTTACTGCCAGACAGTTAATGAGCAAGCTTAGGCCTAAAGGCCGAATTTATCACTCACGGATATATTGTATATTAATACCGACAAACTGATGAATTAGACAGGTGTTCAACAAGTGGGTACCTTTATCACCTGTTGTCCTTGTGTTGTATTGTTAAAGCCACTGATTGGCGAAACTTCTACATAATAAACATCCCCAGATGTTGTACATGTGTCTGACACTCACATATGTGGCCTGTGAAGGTGTTGTGACTGTTGTGGTGTGAACCTGATCTACATAATGTGACCAGAGCTCAAAGGTTTTTGAGAACCTGCATTCAGATGTAGTTCACACACGGTCCAAACATGTAAAAGGCGAAACATCGTCCCGACAAAAGCTCGTTCTGCATACTGTGTTGTGATAAACACACCAGAGACTGCTCGACATCCAACAAATGCAGTGTTCCACATTTCCTGCATTTCTGTTTTCTTTTAGCTCACTACTCTCTGTTTTCACTTTTATTTTTCTTTGCCTCTTGACTAAGAGCTTTAGTATTTTTTTTCATTGTTGTTGTTGCATAGAATTTATTATGGTTTAGTGTGAGAGTGATTGTGAATTCTGTGAAGGAATATTCCTAGTTATTATTATTATTATTATTATTATTATTATTATTATTATTATTATTATTATTATTATTATTGTGCATTGCATCCTCGCAAGAATTTTCATTCATCATCTTCATCTCTCTCTCTCTCTCTCTCTCTCTCTCTCTCTCTCTCTCTCTCTCTCTCTCTCTCTCTCTCTCTCTCTCTCTCTCTCTCTCTCGCTCTATCTCTCACGATACCCCTTCATGGTTCCCACATAACATAACAGTAAACTAGGGATTCTAATACTTCTTCCTCCATCCTCTCCCAAACTACCCTGAGCTTACATAATTTAGCTGAGATATGCTCACTCGTCCGTCCTAATTAGCCAGATGCAACTCATTATGGGACACACACAACAAACTTACAGCCAATACATTGTTATAGTTTACATAACTGCAGACAAGTTTGCTTCCTAAATTATATTATGGTTATCGGGTAAATATATTTGCTAGAAACAGGGTTATGTACGAGTATGTACAATCTAGACTCGGAACAAGTTTAATTAACGTATATTCGTCTCACCCGGGATTCGAACACATGACCTTTTGATTGTGATTTCCGTTGCGTTACTCCTTGAACACCAGCGTGTAAACATGACTTCACCTGGGGTTAAAATAGGACACATGACCAAGATGCAATATAGCAGGATGGGTTTAACATCAGCTGCTTCAAAAGCAGGATATATTAACTAGATCAGCAACCTATGGCCATATTACACCCACATCCACCCTCCGCCCACACTCACACCCACCCACCCACTCCCACACCTACACCCACCCACCCACGTCCCTACCATCTTGCATATAATTCCACATTCAGAGACAAGACCGTGATGGATTGTAGCTGTCAATTAGACAATTGCCTAGGACGACGACCCAGGAGGACGACCCAGGACTATGACCCAGGATGACGACCCAGGTGGACGACCCAGGACTATGACCCAGGATGACGACCCAGGACTATGACCCAGGACGACGACCCAGGAGGACGACCCAGGACTATGACCCAGGACGACGACCCAGGAGGACGACCCAGGAAGACACCTCAGGAAGACATCCCAGGAAAACTCTCAGGAAGACAAAAGAGAAGACTTCCCGAGGGGCAATCACCCTCACAGTCAGCAAAAAGCACTGGACGGAGGGTCATTAATAATAACTACCAACAAAATACTTGTTGAATAAATGTCACCACAATCCCTACTGGAGTAACAGTTATAATCATATGCTGTTCAACTCCCGTTGACTGGCGACCTGACTTCATAACAGCGGTAGTGTCGACTGTAATAATTAAGAAGGTGGAGAACACCAGATCAGGCCTTGTCTCAGGTCTTGTGACCTGACCTCATTCTCAGATAAGTTCTCCTCCAGTTGCTTTATTCTCGACATCTGTGCTGAGGAAGATCACGGTGACATGATCACAATATTTAGTGTAAACAACAATAAGCGATTTTAACGAGGCAATGGTAATAAACCATACCATACTGTGGTATGGTTTGTTTGCAATCGTGTCATTCCGATTTCGTGAGTCAAATGGTATTAAATTGTAAGCTCACTGCCTGTATATAATCCATTAGGAGTTGCATACAATAACCTCTCTTATAAAGTTATTCTATATGATTCGATTTTTTTCCATTTTCAAATAAAAAAAGTGCCTCCAAAGTTGAATAACAAGTACGACGGGCGCCCTTTCACGTACCTCTCAATTATGGATCCATTTTTTCAAACGTACTTACAAAATGTCGCTCTGTATAGAGAGACTTTTTAAGATAGTTTACTGTAGTACACTTCAGCTTGATTACTTTTAAAAATTAGTGGTCCACGAAGGTTTTTCTTTTTTCATTTAACTATATAATGTGAAACAAGCAGTGGTTTATTCCACTAAGGGTAAACTTTATGACATAAGATGCCACCTATGATAGTCGATATAACCTAAGTACAGGCGTCAACAGACACAGCAGGGGTAAGGAGACCTGGTTATAGTATATCCGTGTCGATCTGGCGAAGATTGAACTCGGGTTCCTTGGGTGTAAGCTGAACGTTCTTCCAATGAGAAACGAGGGGTCTTTTGGGTGTAAGCTGAACGTTCTCCCGCTAAGAAACTCTAGTTTTTTTGGGTGTAAGCTGAACGTTCTTCCGCTGAGAAACTCTAGTTCTTTTGGGTGTGAGCTGAACGTTCTCCCGATGAGAAACTAGTTCTTTTGGGTGTAAGCTGAACGTTCTTCCAATGAGAAACGAGATCTAGAGAGAGAGAAAATGATGCAAATCGAAAAAAAGTCGAGCAAGCGAGCGAAAGAGATCACGAAAACAAGGGAGGTCTGGAAAATAACGCAGCAGGAGAGATCAACACGAGCTGAATGAAGAGGAGAAAAGATCGCAGAGGAAGAAGTTGCGTGTATTCATCCCTTAATGATAAACAAACTCGAGGAAGGTTTAGTGAGGAAGAAACACGGGGGAGGTGAGGAGGGAGGGAAGGATGGAACTAGGTGCATCTGGAATAGGAAAAATGAGAAGGAAAGAATGGGGTTAGGTGTGAAAGATGAGGAAGATAATGAGGCTAGGTGCGGACTCTGATAGGGAAAAAATGTGGCTACGTGAAGAGCAATTAGGGAAAGGATGGGGCTAGGTGAAACTGAATGGGGGATGAGTAAAAGGATGGGTACCTAGACATGGGGTTGATAGGGAGGGTGAATTCTCTTTCCCTCAGCCTCAGTGAAAGGCCTCATGGTTTGTCTCAGAGGAGAGCATCTCAAACACATCCTCGGTGGGAAGTCATATACATTTCTTTACACAAGAAGCATTTTAGATAGGCAGCCTTCCTGCCCCTCCTGCTGGATATGATGGGCAACCTTCCTGCCCCTCCTGCTGGATATGATGGGCAACCTTCCTGCCCCTCCTGCTGGATATGATGGGCAACCTTCCTGCCCCTCCTGCTGGATATGATGGGCAACCTTCCTGCCCCTCCTGCTGGATATTATGGGCAACCTTCCTGCCCCTCCTGCTGGATATTATGGGCAACCTTCCTGCCCCTCCTGCTGGATATGATGGACAACCTTCCTGCCCCTCCTGCTGGATATGATAGGCAACCTTCCTGCCCCTCCTGCTGGATATGATGGGCAACCTTCCTGCCCCTCCTGCTGAATATGATGGGCAACCTTCCTGCCCCTCCTGCTGGATATGATGGGCAACCTTCCTGCCCCTCCTGCTGGATATTATGGGCAACCTTCCTGCCCCTTCTGCTGGATATGATGGGCAACCTTCCTGCCCCTCCTGCTGGATATGATGGGCAACCTTCCTGCCCCTCCTGCTGGATATTATGGGCAACCTTCCTGCCCCTTCTGCTGGATGTGATGGGCAACCTTCCTGCCCCTCCTGCTGGATATGATGGGCAACCTTCCTGCCCCTCCTGCTGGATATTATGGGCAACCTTCCTGCCCCTCCTGCTGGATATGATGGGCAACCTTCCTGCCCCTCCTGCTGGATATTATGGGCAACCTTCCTGCCCCTCCTGCTGGATATGATGGGCAACCTTCCTGCCCCTCCTGCTGGATATTATGGGCAACCTTCCTGCCCCTCCTGCTGGATATGATGGGCAACCTTCCTGCCCCTCCTGCTGGATATTATGGGCAACCTTCCTGCCCCTTCTGCTGGATGTGATGGGCAACCTTCCTGCCCCTCCTGCTGGATATGATGGGCAACCTTCCTGCCCCTCCTGCTGGATATTATGGGCAACCTTCCTGCCCCTCCTGCTGGATGTGATGGGCAACCTTCCTGCCCCTCCTGCTGGATATTATGGGCAACCTTCCTGCCCCTCCTGCTGGATATGATGGGCAACCTTCCTGCCCCTCCTGCTGGATATTATGGGCAACCTTCCTGCCCCTCCTGCTGGATATGATGGACAACCTTCCTGCCCCTCCTGCTGGATATTATGGGCAATCTTCCTGCCCCTCCTGCTGGATATGATAGGCAACCTTCCTGCCCCTCCTGCTGAATATGATGGGCAACCTTCCTGCCCCTCCTGCTGGATATGATGGGCAACCTTCCTGCCCCTCCTGCTGGATATGATGGGCAACCTTCCTGCCCCTCCTGCTGGATATGATGGGCAACCTTCCTGCCCCTCCTGCTGGATATGATGGGCAACCTTCCTGCCCCTCCTGCTGGATATGATGGGCAACCTTCCTGCCCCTCCTGCTGGATATGATTGGCAACCTTCCTGCCCCTCCTACTGGATATGATGGGCAACCTTCCTGCCCCTCCTGCTGGATATGATGGGCAACCTTCCTGCCCCTCCTGCTGGATATGATGGGCAACCTTCCTGCCCCTCCTGCTGGATATTATTGGCAACCTTCCTGCCCCTCCTGCTGGATAAGATGGGCAACCTTCCTGCCCCTCCTGCTGGATATGATGGGCAACCTTCCTGCCCCTCCTGCTGGATATTATGGGCAATCTTCCTGCCCCTCCTGCTGGATATGATAGGCAACCTTCCTGCCCCTCCTGCTGGATATGATGGGCAACCTTCCTGCCCCTCCTGCTGGATATGATGGGCAACCTTCCTGCCCCTCCTGCTGGATATGATGGGCAACCTTCCTTCCCCTCCTGCTGGATATGATGGGCAACCTTCCTGCCCCTCCTGCTGGATATGATGAGCAACCTTCCTGCCCCTCCTGCTGGATATGATGGGCAACCTTCCTGCCCCTCCTGCTGGATATGATGGGCAACCTTCCTGCCCCACCTGCTGGATATGATGGGCAACCTTCCTGCCCCTCCTGCTGGATATGATTGGCAACCTTCCTGCCCCTCCTACTGGATATGATGGGCAACCTTTCTGCCCCTCCTGCTGGATATGATGGGCAACCTTCCTGCCCCTCCTGCTGGATATGATGGGCAACCTTCCTGCCCCTCCTGCTGGATATTATGGGCAACCTTCCTGCCCCTCCTGCTGGATATGATGGGCAACCTTCCTGCCCCTCCTGCTGGATATTATGGGCAACCTTCCTGCCCCTCCTGCTGGATATGATGGGCAACCTTCCTGCCCCTCCTGCTGGATATGATAGGCAACCTTCCTGCCCCTCCTGCTGGATATGATGTTCCTGCTACCTGAAGGATACAACAGGCTCATATTCCCTGTTTTTTCACTATATATATATATATATATATATATATATATATATATATATATATATATATATATATATATATATATATATATATATATATATGCTATCTTTGTGTGCTGGGTAAATAACGTATTTTTCATAAACACGTCTCGGCCCTCTCTGTCATGTCTGTCTTCCATGACCAGACTTTGTCTGTCTGTGGTGTAAACAGCAGGTTCTTCAAGTCTGATCCTTCTTCCTGGTGGTGGTGTAAATAAAGCTGTAAATTTTCCCCGTAAGAGACGCAACGTTCAAGCTGCCAGACTTTGCTTAAACCTTCAGAGATTTACAACGATTTTCTTTTATTTTTTTTAAGTAAGAGTTTTAAGCGAAGGTTTTTCGGTTTTTCGCTTTTGAGTCTTGGCTCAAGTTATGGTGAGATATTCTTACTGACCTCTCTATCTCCCTCCTTCCTTCTCTTCCTCTCTCCCTCTCCCCCATACCCCTCCTTACTTCTCTCAACCAGCACCCTTGTGTAGATAGACCATTGTGAAAGACTGATTCCCACATATTAGTGACTCAAGCTCCGCTAGTAGGAATTTTTTACAGACCTCGTAGCTGAGCACAATGCTGTTAGATACATCTTCAGTGTGCTGGTAACTTATATGATAGTTACACAATATAAACAAATGCTAAAGCTATGTTTCCATATTCCATCATACAGGAAAGGAATCAAACAAGACGTTGAAATCTGCCAGTCTGTGCTGGGAGACTTAGTAGGGCAGTTAGGATATCGCCAAGTATTCCAGCAAGGGTTCATCAGCTACGGCAGCTTCAAAGGTTTCCTTCCAGGAGTGCTGGAGTTAATATCACTTAGGAATTCATGTTGGACGATATCCTTCATCGCCTTATTGAAGTGTCTCAGCTCAGGCTGACACTATTACTTTGTCTAAAAGCTCATTTTGTGTGATGGAATATGACTTAAAAGTATAGCTAGTTCTTGTTCCCATTATGTAACTGTCATATTGAATAGGGTAGCAGCTCTGTGGGTGTTCCCACTATGTAACTATCATATATAAAGTGGCCACACACTGCAGATACACAGTACTGTTTTTTTAAAGTAATCATTCACCACACTTTTCAAAAATTCCATCTCCCCTTTTCGCCTATTCTTACCAAGTACTTTGACTTTCACGACTGTCTCCTTTCTACACCCCGTGCACTTTTGCCCCCTATTCTCATCTTCTCTTCACATTATTTCACCCCACCACACACTCTTTTCTCCTCCTGCCTTCTAGTACCTCTTTTTCCCCACCCACCTTCTCTTCTCTCACCATTCCATTCTTTAGCCAACCCATCCTCCTCACAACATTCCCTTAGAATATATTTTCCCCTAGAGAATTCTTCCCTGACCAGCGTTTTTCCCTTACGGTAGGAGTGTTGGCTGTGAACCAACAGTGAGACACCAAAGAAACTTGTATCAACAGTAGATATTTTATTATTAAAAGGCTTTATTTACAATAGACTGCACCACGTACTTGATGAAGCCTTTTTGCAGTGAAATCTTTCAACAATAAAAAGGACTTTTGCAATATGTCTCGTAGCTCTTAAGTCACACCGGACTCATGTGTCACTCTGTCGCTCGGACTGTGGCCACAGTGCCATGAATGGCAGCAGACGAGTCAGTTGAGTTTGAGATGACTCACCATTGTAAATACCTGAACCAAGATACCACTTGAACCGAAGACTTGCCGTTCCCTAGCTACAGGGCGTCTACGACGACTGTAGCTAACGGCTACAACACTTGTGCTGAAGAAGACTCACCGTGCCCTCGCCATGTGACTGCCCCGCCATAGGGCTGTAAACGGTACATCACTTGTACAAACTCCGACACTCCTTCGGGATCCACTACCTGATCACCATATAGAGAAGGCCCGAACCAGGACCCGTCCTGACGACCCTACCTGTACTTCCTTCAGCTTCACATTGCTCCAGACTATGGAGAAGAACTCTTCTACTTGCTCAAGGACTGACCACCTCAGAACTGCGTCTTCCAGGGTGATGGACTGATTACATCATCTTCATATCTCTACTACTTCTGTTGCCTCTGTATTCGACTGAAGAAGCCTACTGTGTAGGCGAAACGTTTCGGAATAAAGACACCTAACTGTTGCTCATGTGTCTTGCTCATCAGCTTGTCGGTATTGTATACCATTATATTCACATTATTATTATAATTTTTATTATTATTATTATTATTATTATTATTATTATTATTATTATTATTATTATTATTATTATTATAGTTGTTGTTGTTGTTGTTGTTCCTCCAAGCCCAACCAATAAGGCTTACATCCCTCTTACAGAGAACAAGCCTGGTCCTTCAGGCATGGGAGGTCTTGGAGTGATCTCCCAACTGCTGCTCTGCAAGACCTTGCAACCTGACTTTCAACAGGAGGAGATCTGCAGTATAGAGAAGGACAGTGATGACATCCTTGCCATCCTGAAGGAGATGCAGGAGTACATGCCACAGGTCAGAGCCGCTGGAGGAGTGGAGTGAGCTGAGGAATGGGATGCTAGTATTACTAGCATCAATAGTGGTAGTGTAATAGTTGTGGTAGATGTGATAATGGTAGTAGTGGTGGTAGTTTTGGTAATCAGGACCCAGATGAGACTTTTTGATGGCCATATACCACAACTCAACTTCAAAATAGACAATATATATATATATATATATATATATATATATATATATATATATATATATATATATATATATATATATATATATATATATATATATATATACATTCTTAACTTTTAATATATTTAACCGTTACATTTATCTTTTTTTTATTTTGAGATTCTTTAAAACGTTTGAAAAACGTTTAATTTTAACTTTATGGGCTTATTCCAGAGATATACCTGAAGTTTCAACTTCCTCACCACACACCTAAACAGCACCATCACCAACAGAAATAGTACAACTATTATCAATGGTGATAGTATACTGCCAGAAGTGCTAGTTGTGAGAATGATGGTAGTGGTAGTAGTTCCAATATTAATAACACTGATGGTAGCTACAATGGAGTTAGAAGTTTCAATAGCTGGTAGTCATTACAACAGTGGAAGGTGATTTCAACAGTGGTAACAACGGTGGTAGTTGCAGAAGCAGCAGATGCAGCTGCAGCAACAACAGCAGCAGTAGGTACAGCAGCAACAACAGGTTCCTCCTACTAATACAGTATTATTGCCTTACAGGAGGAGGCAGGCTCGAGGAACCTGGCACTGACAGGGGAAGATATGTTCAGTATTTGGAGCAAGAAGAGAACTCGACGCTCCCTCTACCGCAACATGAGTTCCTTATGTTGCACATGCAAGCCTGCATACTTGTAATACGCCAAAGTCTAGTTCTTCAGCCACTCCACCACGCCCACGCCCGTTGCCAACACCCTCACCACGCCCACGCCCTTTTACAAAACTTTCCTTCCCCAACTTAATTCCTGACCGTCCTGGTCAGTCGATCCACTAGACAATTCATATACTAGTTAATTGATGCATTAGTCAGTTGATACAGTCAATTGATGCATTAGTTAATTGATGCATTAGTCAATTGACGCATTAGTCAATTGATGCATTAGTCAGTTGATGCATTAGTCAATTGACGCATTAGTCAACTGATGCATTAGTCAATTGATGCATTAGTCAATTGATGCATTAGTCAATTGATGCATTAGTCAATTGATGCATTAGTCAATTGATGCATTAGTCAATTGATGCATTAGTCAATTGATGCATTAGTCAGTTGATGCATTAGTCAATTGATGCATTAGTCAATTGATGCATTAGTCAATTGATGCATTAGTCAATTGATGCATTAGTCAATTGATACAGTATTTAACTGATACATTAATCAACTGATGCATTTGTAATTCATACATAAATCAATTGATACATTAGTCCATTGATCAATTGATGCATTAGTCAACTGGTGCACTAGTCAGTTGAGGAGGGTGTCCTGTATCAGATTAAACCAGTGTATGGTTTATAAAACCCCTTCTTATTGGCAGCTTAAGGTAACAGCTTAGTCCAAGCGTAAGGTAACATGGGAAGAAATCTCAAGCTTTCCAAACTTTCCGAAACAATATTTTTTGATTCATGGGGAAAGGCTGAACTCATGACGGTCATGTAGTGCCTGGGGAATGGGAGGCAGTCAGGTTTGATTCGAGGAAGGGGAGGGTAGCTCCACTTCCTTAGATCAAGAGCCTTTCGTCAGCATCAAGGCATTCCGATCGTCCTTGAAAGAGTTAAACAATCTCGCCCTCACCAAACAAGGTCAAATTACCCAAGGCATCCCACTCTCTACCCTACTCAAGGCATCACACTTTCTACCCTACTCGAGGCATCCCACTCTCTATCCTAAGCAAGGCATCCCACTCTCTATCCTACCCAAGGCATCCCACTCTCTATCCTACTCAAGGCATCCCACTCTCTACCCTACTCAAGGCATCCCACTCTCTACCCTACTCAAGGCATCCCACTCTCTACCCTACTCAAGGCATCCCACTCTCTACCCTACTCAAGGCATCCCACTCTCTACCATACTCAAGGCATCCCACTCTCTACCCTACTCAAGGCATCCCACTCTCTACCATACTCAAGGCATCCCACTCTCTACCCTACTCAACTTTCTACTTACAGAATTTTTGATAATTCTCATCTGTATCAACATATTGTGATTTGCATATTCACTTTTTTTTACACAGGATCTTGACTGTCACACCTTATCCATAACTTTACCGAGTAACTCTAAACTTGTTCACCTTATTTAGATACCTGAACTTTAACTAGATACAGAATTATGACCTTTTCCACACCTCTATAAGACCTCCCTAACTTTTTCCACTTTATTAAAACTCCATCAGCTTCTTCTAACTCCCATCCAATGTCATCAGAATCCTTCAAATGTTGTCCACTTTATAACACCTTAAGACCCGCTGTGACTTCCTCTTATTCCCTCCAAACCTCTTTCAACGTCCTCTAAATTTTCAATAGTTCCTTCAGCCTCATCCAACCACCACCAGCATTCCCTGTATTTCTCAAAAATAATGCGCAACATACTTCCACATTCGCAAATTTTCTCAAAGGTTTCCTGAGTACCAAACATACATTTAACTTTCTCCCAGAGAGAACTTAGGATACCTCGAACAAAGGCCACACCTTCCCTGATAATTCCAACTCACCCCTGATAGCTTCAACTTTCCCAGGACACCTTCATCCTTTATTAATATGCCACCAACACTCTTATCCCTCCTTTCTTCCAACCATCCAAGATATTAACATTCTCCCTATGATAGATTTTAGGTTCCCAGACATCTTTCCTAGAGAGCTGAGACGTATATCAGACTTTGCAGACCACTTGAGACATATAACTTCCTCTCTTAACAGACTGTTAAAATTTTTACCAGACATCTAAAAAGTGTTCAGACACCTTATTTAGATATCTGAGACGTGAACAACTTTAGGAGACTGTTGGGACGTATACCAGAGACAATACTGTTAGTCACTCTAGCCAGCATCAAAGTTATATCACCAGTCTCGTCCACACATGCACTAAAAATTCCGAACAAGCAGTTCGAATCTAAACTCACGAAAGAAAAAGTTCCCTCATGCGATTCGTCGACTTGTGAGCAGAGCTATCTTCGCTGCATCCAAATGTTGTACTGCTCATAATAGTCATGTACATCCTTAAGTTATAGAAAGCTCTACACAGAAAGAAAGCTCTATCGCAATCTGTGCTCACACAAAGCATAACACTACGAAAACATTTGTACATTTATTATAGACAACGTTGGGTTGACACTAACTTTAATGGAACACGATCTAACTCTTAATAGCAAGTGGTTGGTGATACAACTTCAATGCTAATTATCAACTACAAGCATTAACACAATGTGCTGAAGGGACAACAGGAGACACATGCAACAGTGGAAGCTTTTATTGCGACAATGTTTCAGTCTGTGGTCTTCACTGTTTCACAGACCTTAACACTTGTCTGTGTGGGCAGTACTGGGGATTGAACTCTCGTTCTACCAGTCCACAGTGGTACAGACTCAGTCACAGAGTGTACGTTCTGAGGCTCAGTGAACACATCTCTGGACCTGCATTTCCTATGACAGAGATGCCAGCCTCAGTATTCAAAACAATACATAGTTTTCAGAATATAGAGTGACTCTCACTTCTTATAACTAGCTTCTATCCAACGTGGAATACAGACACACCTATTGCAGAGAAAGCTACTTACTAGACACTAATGATGTATTTTACCTTTGAAAACTAATGAAAGCTAACTATGCTATAGGTGTCCTTGTAATAAAATATATATGACATGTTTTTACCTTGCAGTGATGATTCTTCTCTTACATATTTACTGTAGATGGTAAAAAAAAGTTCCTTTTTAACATCATTGTAATTTACAGTCTTCTTGTCGCAGCTACGTTCTTGCAACTGTAATGTCTTAGTTACAGTGTATTGTGTACTCACCTATTTGTACTCATCTATTTGTGGTTGCAGGGGTCGATTCATTGCTCCTGGTCCTGCCTCTTAGCTGGTCGCTACTAAGTCTACTCTCTCCTTGCTCCATGAGCTTTGTCGTATCTTTTCTTCAAGCTGTGTGTGTGTGTGTGTGTGTGTGTGTGTGTGTGTGTGTGTCTGTCTGTCTTTCTGTCTGTCTGTCTTTGCTGCTGCTGTTTCTCTAGTGGCCAAGTTCAGCCTGGCCATGCCCTGTCTGGACCATTTTAGTGTGGCCCCATCACCGTGGCCACGTTAAATGTAGCCCCGTTTAGTATGGCCATGTTCAGTGTGACCCCATTTAATGTATCCCATTCAATGTGGCCCCACTTAGTCTGGCCACGTTCAGAGTGGCTCTTGTTTATTGTGGCCCCGTTCAATGTTGCCTCTTTCTGCCTAGCATTCAGTCTTGTTCAGAATATCATCATCTCTGTAACTCTCCTACTCCCAGGGTGAACTTCCTGAGCCATTTTCCGGTATACGTAAACACCTTGATCGTCATACTGGAAAAATTATTGTCGTTCTCTCTATACAAAGGGAGCGGGATGCGTTGTTTGCTGCTTGTGTGTACTCTGGTTATTGCTACCTGTGTGTACTCTCCTTTCTGCTAGCTGTGAGTACTTTGCTTACTGCTAGCTGTGTACACTCTGCTTACTTCTAGCCGTGCGTTCTTTGCTGTCTGCTAGCTGTGTGTTCTCTGCTGTCTGCTAGCCGTTAGTTCTTTGCTGTCTGCTAGCTGTGTATATTTTGATTTCTGCTAGCCTTGTGTACTCTGCTTACTGTTTGTTTTGTGTACTCTGGTTACCACTTATTATCTATACTCGGATCTTTACTGCCTGGTGTGTACTCAAGTTCTTTGCCACGTGGTGTTGCTTGGTGTATATACTCAACTTATCAACGCTCTCTGTGAGTACGCTCATTACTGCTTGCTGTTTGTACTCAGCTCTTTACCCTGTACTACTGTTTACTATATGTAATTAGCTCTTTATCTTGTATGAGTCTGGCATGTGTACTCAACTCTTAGCCTGGTAATACTGTTTGTACTCATCTCTTTACCTGTCGTCTGCTACTTGCTGTGTGTAATCAGCCTTCCTAAGCAGCGTAGAAGATAGCTTTGGTATAATGTTCCGTTTGGTCAGTATTGTCATATCAGATACTGACGAAGCTAAGGCGTACAGTACATAGCTTCCTCTAGCTTACTCCTTCCTCACGTCAGAAGGTAATACAGCTATTACCTTATTGTATATACTAGCTCCCAATAGCTTATTATTAACGAGAGGGATTGACGCAGCTAAGTATTTTGTTCTATACCCAGCAGTCACCTCTCCCTCAATCTTTCTTCACGTGACAAGCTGCTAATAGCGTATCTTTGAGAAAGTGATGATTTTGTGGTGATTTTGTGCCTGCTGACTAGTGATGACTACCGTCTCAGCTCTAGACATAATTTGGTTTTTGTTTGACCTATACATCTGACGTTGTGACACATGATTGTTTATATCTCCCCAGTGAACTTCTAACTCCTCATCTTCGTCCCACTCACCTCTGTTATCTCTCCAACCATAATCCATTGTCGTGTTTCCTGACAAACCTTACATAACCTATCCTAATCCATGTCCACACTACACTTACCGCCTTTGAATCCTCCATTACTTGTAACGATATTATTACCCTATCTACTCTACCGTAGGTTATATATAAATTTGTAATGCCTTAATTGTCAGCATTTTGACCTCTAAACAGACCCATCGCTTCCCTATATATATATATATATATATATATATATATATATATATATATATATATATATATATATATATATTATTCTTTCCAACACACGTCTCTCACAAAGAGCTCTTTTAATTTTTCGTTCTCTTCTTTGCCGTTATCAGAGAGTTTATAATGCACACAAACCCATATAATAGTGTTTGTTCGTTTCTTCTCCCTTGCCCACTACAGGCCTTCCTTGATCCTCAGCTGCACTTAGTGTTATAAGGAGCCTGTACCCTCATCTCCCTACACAACCATAAAACTGTAGGGTCAACACTAACATTGTAGAAGAACATGTTTCACTGTGCAGAGCTGTAACAGAATCTTGATTTGATAATGTTCTACACAGAGGGGAATATCGTCTATTATAATAGTTTGTTCTATACTAAGAACCTTTCTACAGGACTGTCGGCAATACCTGCCTTCCTACATCAACACTATCTCCAATATACTTGAGTATCCCTGATCCATGAATGCCCCTTGACCACTGAACCCCCTTGCCATCCACTACAAGGTTCCACTTTACCTCAAACTCCTCCCTCCAAAGGGTTTCGTCGCGACTTCAGTTCCCAACCCCAAAAGAGCTTTCATATTAGTCCTGAGCACCGGAAAATCTCACCCTCCCCCACCAGAGATCTCCACTCTTCATGTCCTCAGAAATACCAGCCCATATCTCCGTGGGCTTTGTGATCTCCATGACACTAGAGGTTCTCCAGGGCGGTGGATTTGCGCCCATGCTTATCTCAGAGTGCAGTGGAGGAGAACTAGACGTATATTATAGGAAGTAGTAATGAATGCACAGGCTGTCGACCGACACATTCATCCCAAGTGATAAACTTTTATCCTTGTGACACAAGAAGATTTAATAGTCAATAATTTTAATTGATGTATGTTGTGAAGTGATGGTGAAGTCCATAGATTACTTTAGAATTGATTAACCTTGACTTTTGTTACTATAGTGCAGTTGACGAGTTATGATTTGAATTACATATCAGACCGTTAGCCTTCCTGACCAAGCTTGGCTCTAGCAAGTATAAAGTCTAGAGTGTTATTGCTGACTACTCAGATTAGGCGCCTTTGTGTGTCTGTTTCAGATACATTGCGCCACTTCTATGATTTATCAGTTGCCTGTAGGATACATGACATCAACTGTGCCATGTATCGTGTGACAGTAGGACACACGACACCTAGTTCTTGACTAAAATATGCATTACAACAGTTGTGCCAAACACTACTTGGTGTAGGATACATGATACAGGATGTGCCATGTATGAAGACGAGAAATGTAGCAGTTGTTTGTAGGACACCTGACGCTTGCCGTCAGGTGCATTAGTTAAGTGTAAGACACGTATGAACCAAGTGTCAAACACACGGCACCATGTGTCTGACTGTACCAAAACAAGGCATCAATTTTGCAGTGTATCAGTAACCTGTAGAATAAAAACATGACACTAGCGGAGCCACTTGCCAGTTAGTACACACGACACCCGTTGTGTCGTACATTAGATGAGTGTAGGACACATGGCACCAACTGGGCCAGCAACCTAACATACCGTAGGTGAATCACAATCCCGGGTACAGGTCAGTGAGTGTATATACTTCAAGCAGTAAGGTGAAGGATTGCTCCCACGAGTGACTCCTATCCTCAGAGACCTCATTCATTTATTCTAAGATAAAAATTTCTTTCCAAGGTTAAACAGAACGAATTCGCCAAAGTTAGTAAGATAAAAAAAAAATTAAAAGATAAAAATGTTAAATATTTTAAAGGTCTGTCTAAAAAAAAATTGGTTTAAAACATATCGATTGAATTTTGGTCATTAAGGATACACTTCATCTGAAAAATAACGTGAAGAATGCTTTAATACCTGAAATATTCACTAGAGCAAACTCTCAGTGTATATTAACTCCTCGGGTTTTCCAGTCAATCTAAATCACATATGATACATGTATGTTTATATATATATATATATATATATATATATATATATATATATATATATATATATATATATATATATATATATATATATGCAAACAATCGCAGACGGGCGATCTTAACTGCGCAGGACAAGCCACGAGGGGTGGAAATCTTTAACTCAAGTACTTTCACACTTCTCAGTGCGTCATCAGGAGCTGTGCAATGTTGCAAGGGAGCAACCAAAGCAGGGAGAGAGGTCTCAGAATAGCGTAGGTGTGACCGGGTAATCATGGCCAGTGACACCTACGCATATATATATATATATATATATACATATATATACATACATATATATATATATACATATATATACATACATACATATATATATATACATATATATACATACATACATATATATATATACATATATATACATATATATATATATATATATATATATATATATACACATATATACATAGACATATATATATATACATATATAGAAATATATATACACACATATATATATATATATACATATATATACATACATATATATATATATACATATATATATATATATATATATACACATATATATATATATATATATAATATATATATATTTTCGCCTGGCTGTCAAATGAACTAAAGTTTCCTCCTCATTGGCTAAAATGAACTAAAAAAGCGTTTACTGGCACAAAGACGTCAATACGCACACATATGAAAAGAATCAGGTTTGTCCTTTTAGTTCATTCAAGATAATAAGGAACAGAGGTGACGTCACGTGGATGACCGTACACACAGGTTGAATCTTGTCTACCCTTCACCCACCCTCCCAAACCTCACACTCAACCAACACCTCACACTACCATAACCTCTAATTTTCTCGTTTTAACCTCTTTAGTTCCAGTTAATACAAGCACATGCATCAGAAAGTCACACATCAAGCCATATCCACTTCTCGTTAAATCTACTCACTCACAATTTTATATATTACGAAGTTAATAATGCACTTCTTTTACTTCTGAACATCTTCAAAACACTCCCTATAACTATTTTGAATAATTAATAAAAATACCTTTATACATTTCCCAAACAACACTGAAATACCTAAAACACTATTCGAACACCCCAAATCACCTCTAAATTACTCGTAGAACACTTCTGGCAAATACTCTGCACATCATTTGAACACTCTCTATAAGTACTTGCTAATCATTTGTACACTCAAAAACACCTTGGTCACTCATAACACTTCTGAACACCTCACTAAAGCATAATTACAATCATTTGAACACACTCAGCACTTTGAATAACTCAAACACTTTGAACACCAAAAACACCCTTTGAACACCTTCAAAAATAATTCCTTGAACACTTTCTAAAAATAAATAAGATTTAACACACTCAAAACACCTTGAACATTTCCAAAACATCTATAATTTTCAAATAAGATTTGACATCTCAATTTATCTGCACTTACACATTTCATTAAATTCAACTCATCCTCAGTCTCCAGATAGGCATTTTCGTTTTTACCTTTAGTTCAAAATTATGGACACACATCAGAAAAAAGTACAAAACTAACTCAAACACTTTACTTGAACACCCCAAATACTCTCATAATCATTTGTCACCTTCATAAACACCTTTGAATTGATAAACACTCACTTCAAAACACCTTTGAATAATCGTCAAAACATTTTGAACACCTTTTAACAACACTTTCCTTTGAACACCCTTACATATTAAAAACAACATTTGTAACACACTCAAAACCGTTTTAACCTTTGTCATATTAAACACATGAAACACTTCCAAAACAAAAGATCCAACAAACCACTATACACTAAAACCCCTGATCTATCACAACCAACACCACACCCAAACACCCACGAACATTTCCAAAACACTATTTGAGTATCCCAATTACACACTGATTATACTAAACACATCATCAAAACACTTCAATCAAAACACCTTCAACACACTTCAAACACTTCATTGCAAAACACCTAATAATCAAACACTTGAACACCTTCAACACCTACTTGAACATTTCACATCAAAACACTTTTAACACTTCCAAAACACAAATTTTAGTACTCCAATTACACCACTGAATACTACTAAAACACCGCTGAATTCAATCAAAACACCTTCAACACCTTCAAAACACCTTTGAACACCTTCAAAACACTTTGACACCTTCAAAACACCTTGAACATTTCCAATCAACACTGAAACACTTCCAAAAAAACAATTTAGTACTCCAATTACACCACTGAATACTACTAAAACACTCTGAATTAATCAAACACCTTCAACACCTTCAAAAAACCTTTGAACACCTTTGAACACCTTCAAAAACAACATTTGAACACACTCAAAACACCTTGAACACCTTTGAACATTTCCTTGGAAATTCCCAATTACACCACCAAACTACTTCAAAACACCGCTAATTCAATCAAAACACCTTCAACCCCTTTAAAAACCCCTTGAACCCCTTTAAAAACACTCTGAACACTTTTTAAAAACACCCAACATTTCCAATCAAACTGAAAATCAAAAACACCCCATTTGAGACCCCCCAATTAACCACTGTTTATTACTAAAACCCCCTAAATTTCAATCAAAACACCTTCAAACCTTCAAACCCCCCTTGAACCCCTTTCAAAACACTTTTGAAACCTTCAAAAAAATTTTTTGGACCCCTTTTAAAAACCCCTTTCCCTCAAAAAAAAGTTCCATTTCCCTCGGATCACCCCCCCACTTTCCCCCCCAACCCCCAAAAAATTTTCCCGACAATACCATGACCCCATCCCCTCGGATCTTTTTTGGTTCTCCTATGGGGTTTTCGAAATTTCCATCCTCGGACGTTTTTGGTTACCCTCCCTTTCCCCCCCAAAAAATTTCTCAATATCAAAGTCCCCATTTCCGGATCCCCCCCACTTTCCCCCAAACCCCCAAAAATTTTCCCCCGATAATACGTTTTGTTTCCCCCATGGGGTTTAAAATTCTCCATCCCCTGGGATCAAGTTTTTGACCCCCAGGGGGGTTTTTGGGTCTCCATCCCCTTTGGATAAAATTTTTGGATTACCCCCCACTTTAAATTCCCAAATTCCAAAATTTCTCGAAAAACCAAGATCCATCTCCAATAAATTTTTTTTGATCCCCCCATGGGCTTTGAAACCCCACCCCCTTTTGGATCAATTTTTTTTGGATTACCCCTCCTTCCCCCCCCACCCCAACCCCAAAAAAAATTTCTCAATATTCCCAAAGGGTTTTTGATTCCCTGGGGTTTTAAATTTCCCTCGGATAAATTTTTTGGAATCCTTTTTGGGGGGTAAGCATTCAAATGAACCTCCCAGGGCGCTATTTATATTCAAAATTTTCCCCTTTTAATTTTTTTTAAAAATGAACTAAAAGTTTCCCCCTCATTGTTAAATGAACCAAAAGTTTCCCCCCATTAAGTTAAATGAAAAAAAAAAGGGCGTTTTACTGGGGGTCAGTTTTTCCCCTTTTTAAAGTTAAATGAACTGGGACCACGCGCAACGTGTTGAATTTTTATACCCTTTTAATTAAAAAGGGGGAATAAAATGACGTCACACAAAAATTTTTTGAATCAATGTCGACCCTTTTTTATTTCATTAAAGAAAGGGGATACATAACATAGGAAAAAATTTTCATCATCAGAAAGACACTTTTCCCAGGAAAAAAACACAATATTTTTTTCATTATTTATTATACAAAAATACATCATTTATTTTTACGTTTAGAGGGTAAATATCAGGGTGTCCATAAAGCCAAGGATTTTTTTAGTATTAAAAATGATATTTTTATCATCGGTTGACAAACCTTTTCTTTTTTAAATTTTTAAAGGGGTACATATTTCCCCTTTTACTTACCAAAGATTTTACACGTGAATAATTCTCATCTACATTTGATAAAACATTCTTATATCTTGATTTTTTAATAAAGGGCAAAAATTGGGAAGGTACTTCTTTTTTGGGACAGTAGTTGATCTTCCCAGCAATCTTAAAGAATACATTTTAGCTTTCGGGGCTATCAACTGCCAATATGGAACCATTTCAGATTTCACAACCCCAGCTCCTTTTCTACTATCATATAAAAGGGATGCCAGGACTGAAATTTAAAAAATCCATTTTAACCTAAAATGGTTCATTTTTAACCCGGGTTTAACAAATTTTTCATTTCAACCCAAAAATATAGGAGTCGCACGGTAAAAAAGAATTTCTTACATCACCATAATGCTGTTTTAAAACTTTATCCCAAAAAAATGATAAAATTTTCTTTTTAGCTATCTCAAAAATTTTGGGAAAACCCGAGATAAAGTTTGTTTAATTCCTAATATATCTTTATTGAATGTAAAATCACTTATCTTGTTTTAAAATTTGTGATTTTTTTTAACAAAGGATCCTTATTTCGCTCTAATAAATGTTTTCTCATTATTGATATATCTATTTTGCTATTTTGAAATTATTCAGCAATGATTTAATATTTTAAAAATAGTTAATTTGAAGGTTTTTGACTTGATGGGACATCTTGTAGCTGTTCTTTCAAAAAAATTGGATAGGGAAAGTTCAAAAAATTTTTGTTGGTTTTCATATATGGTATAAACCCTTTTCCCATTTTCCCAACCCCAAAAGTTCCAGTAATAATTAAAAATTCTAGACTGATCAAATAATTTTTCTGAGATAAATGATCGCCCACTAATTTCCCATTAGTTTTGGGGGGATCTTTCCCCTTTCTTTTTCAATATAGATTCAAAAAAGGGGAGGATAAAATATTTAAGGGGGATATATTCAGGGGATAAAAAAAGCAAAGTTCATCAGTGAGTCTAGCTCCCTCGGGGATATGTGCTGGTATCACATTCTATCCAATACCCCTTTGGGCCCTTCAAGGAAACAATTTAACCCCACATCGGGGGGATAGATTTTTTCCTGCCTTTGGGAAAAATTTTCTGATACCATTCTGTAAAGACCCTTAACCATCGCACTAGCATAACAAAGAATTAAAATTTCGGGAATGGGTATATGCCCATTCCACCCCAACATAAAAATTGGGGGTTAATTGGGGATTATCTGTTTTAGAATACTGATTAATTGGTGCAGGAAACTCAAATTCTGAGTTTCCCTTTTTAATCAAGTCATATAATTCATGGGAATATATCACACAAATTTCACATTAGTTTTAAAAGGAATGCACCCCAAACCCGGAATGATTTTAAACTTTAATTACTAACATCTAATTTATAAATATCCTTGAGTGTTTTACGCCCCCCTCGAAGAATCCCCAAAAAAACCAACATCTGTCTTGAGATAAAACATCAAGTAATTTCCAAAGTTTAATTTTTCCCCAATCAAACACTTTCAATGCATGTTCATAATCTTTTTTGGGCTGATAGCCCCTATTTCAAAGTTAAAAAAAATGATCTTTACGGGAAATTGTTTATCGAGCTTCTTTAAACTATCAATATAATCATAAAATTAAAATTTGTTTTTTTTAATAATAAAGGTAAGAATCTGGGAGGCACTTTTTTTCCAGAATAGTTCTGTATTTTTCCCCAGGATTTCCCTGTTGGGATATGTTGTTCTCCCAACGGGAAAGAGATCCTTTCAATAAAGACAGGAATCCTGAAACCAAACCCTTACTCTATCTCTACTTTCAAAAATTTTAACTTTTTTTAAAATGTTTTCCAAGTTATATTTATCAAATTCAATTTTTTAAAATTATTCCAAATCATACGACATGTTATGACAAAAAGCAATAATTTCTCTCTTTTCTTTAAATTGCATATTACATCGGCACAAAGGCCCAAAATAATTATTAAAAATTTAAAGTATGGTAAAAGGGGGTGTTTATTTTTTGGTTTTTGGGGGTTTTGGGGGGTTTTCCCACATAATTCAAGTGTTCTGAGAATCATGTCTCATCTCATCCCCCTTTTCCATATGGATTTAAAGGATACTGTCTTCGAACTTTATTTTATTCCATTCACCACTAAATTTAAAAAAAATGATTAACAGCATCCCCCCCTTTTAAAAACCCCTTTATACACACTATTTCTCCTTTGCGATCAAATATAATATAAAAATGGGCAATGGCTTTATAAAGGACCCCCTTATTTCGGGGGAGAGTGGTGTCTAATGCAATTGAAATCAAATACACCGATATATTCGTTGGAATGCATACTAAAATTTCTAAAAAGGGAAAATTTTTTTCCTTCCGGGAAAAAAGAAAAACCTTTTTAAATTTTACATCCATCTTCGTGGATATCAACTCTTCCTGTATTCAACTTCATAAAAACAACTATGACAGTGCTTTTTTTCATTTTTTTTGACATTATCGTTCTAACATCCCCTCCAAAATCTTTGATTAAAACTAAATGTCTTTCAATTAAAATGCGCACATAATGTCCTTATTTTTCCTTATTCCCTTAGACACATGGAAAATGTCCTATCTTGACCCTTTTTTTAATTGAAAAAACATATAATGACACTTTTTTTTCCCTTTTTTCCTAATATCCCCAAACTTATCACGCAAGGGGGAAAATCATCTATGGGTTTTTGAAGGATTAAGAAAACCCCTCTTAGTAGTAACTCCCTAATGAATATCACGCCATGAATGTTCTTTTATGACATTGATAGGGGGGGCAAAGCAGAAACACAAAACCCCATCATTAATCTCGGGATTAAATATTTTGGGTCTCGCTTTCTGGGGATATTACATAATTACCCTACTCTGGAATTACTTTTTAACATATTGAACCGAAAGATTCCCATTTGATCTTTTGATCCAGCCAGATCCTTCCTGATCTTAAAAATCTGACTCGTATCTTTCTTTTTATTTCCCACCCATCGATCAAATACTTCAGAGACCCTTTACTTACTAACCAAACGCCAAAATTTTTCACAAAATTGCCCATTTTGACATCACCCGATATGTTTTTACGAATGTCCTTTTAACTATAATTGGGTGGATTCTGAGGATATTTAAAAGGGATCATCATAATATCTGCATCTGTTCTATAAAAAAAATCCCTATAAAATGTAAATAATTTTTCCCCTTTTATTATAAGTTGAAGGAAATATATTTTCCCCCTGATGGGGCACCCCCTAAAAATTTTGGAATGTAAAACCCTTTCTCATCTTCACCAAAACAGATACGTCATGCGAGGTAGGTGTTCTCCCCTCACTTTAAAGGGAAAAGTACCTCAAACCCCCGCATTGTGAGGTACCAACATTAGCACTCACCCCCTAAGCTCGACAAATTTCCAGGTGTATTTTTCAGAGGAAAAAAATATATCCAATTTTATAAAAAAAATATTAAGATTTCAATGGGAAAGAGGAAAACCTTTTTACCCTTTTAAATTTTACAAAATAAGCACATCCAATTCATAACCCAAATATTAAAGATTTCAATGAATAGAAAAAAAAAAATCTTTTTTGGGGTGACTAGCACAAAAAAAAGATCACAATTGTTTAAAAATTGGGTTTTATAGTCTTCTTCCATAAAACATCTCACGTGCCCACTTTATTATCCAAACTTAAAAACCTTTTAATGGGTTTTACACCGCCTTTCCCGATTACCAAAAACCGCTTTAATCGATAATTTTTCACCAATGCTTCCAAGATTTAAATATGTATCCCCCGTTAAGAATTTTATTATTAACCCCCAACCCGAACATTTCCCCAAAAAATTTCCCCAAAAAAAATTAAAAAAAAAAAAAGAATTTTTTTAAAATCTCCTTTTTTCCCCCAATTCACTTATTTTAAACCCCCTTAAAAAATTTTACTTATTAACCACTAACCAAATTTTACCCGTATGTTTTAACAAAAAATTTAAACCCAAAAACCTTATGCTTTAAAAAAAATTAAAAAATGAAAAAAAGGGAAATTTTTTAATACAACCACCCTTTCCCCTGTTTTGCGGTTCAAAATTTAAAAATGAGGGCCTTTTAATTTTAAAGAGAGGAAACTTTTTGTTCATTTTAAAAAAAATTTTGGGGAAGATGAGCCCAGTCACGGATGGAAGCACTTCCCCCCTTTAGAGACCTTGGGGGGTCCCCCCAAAACATTTTGGGAATGCGGGTTTACACCCCAAGGGGATTTTACAACCCCCGCCTTCCCAAAACCCCTAACTCGGAAGACAGGGCCATTTTAATGCGGTTCACACTTAAGGGAAATAACACCTGGGGCCCAAATCAGGGCAGACAGGGCCAGGGAAACAAAAATCCAAGATAGAATATAATAACCCGTATATCCACCAAACTCCCAAAATCGTCACCCCAAAACAAAAAACCCTTGGGGAGGCAGTCCTGCCCCCATATTAACTGTGTCCTCTTGTTAAAATAAAAGATTATATATCTTTAAAAACCCCTTAAGACTTACAGTGTACAAGTCACCTCTATGGTAAACACTTTTAGTTCATTCAACTTGAAGAAAGTTTAGATCATTTTAAAAAAATAAGGGGGAAAATGTTGAATTGCCAAATAAAAAATTCGCTGACGGATATATTTTTTTATCCATCAAGGGTTACCGTTTTTTTCCTTTAAGGCAAAAACGTATTTTTTTATCAAAATTAATAAAATTATACCACGGAAATTTTCCCCTAAAATTTTTTTTTAAGCGGGGGGACATCACATCCCCAGAACAAGATTCGAGATAACCCCATAAATTTAAAATTAATAACGATATTATCGACCCAAAAATGTCATTGCATCACCGATGAAAAAAAATAATTATTGTTTATGATCTATTTTTAAAAAGTAACAGTAAAATTCTGAATGGTTTTTCTTTAAAAGGGGAGACACTAAAATAACAATTCTGGGTTACTCAAAAAAATATTTCATTTGAGGAGATAAATGACCATGGTTTTAAACGCCACGGATTTTTTTTATTTTGAGGGGTCGGGCAAGTGAGATTCTAAAAGGGCAAGTGTTTGGAAAAAAAAGGAATTTGTAAAATATATAAATCTCTATAAAAAGATCACCCTTTGGTTTTTTATTCCAAAACCCTTAAATAAAAAACCAGAAGCATTACACGAACCAAAGTTACGGAGGGTTCCTAGAAATTGTATACCAAATGGAGCGAAAACAAAAATTTAATTTTTGGGGAAAAGATCCTGGGGTTCTTTTCTGGGGTAAAAGGGAACAGCTGTAAAAAAGATCGATCCGGGCCATAACCTTGGAGGCGGGGAAATTTTAAATTCAAAAAAGATCATATTTTTTAATGTTCTTTAAACCTAAGAAGTTTTTCAGGGGAAAAAAATTTCCCTAAAAAACCCCGAGTGATATTAACCCGGATTTGGGGGGAATTTTCAAAAATTTCCCGATATAATGATGGATATAAATACATTCTCGTGTTAAAAGATGTTTTTTTAAGAATTTTTAAAAGGGACTATGAAAAAGAAAAGACTGGGGAGCATTTTTCTGCATTACAAAACATATTGGGGGAAAGAAAAGGGAAGGAAATATCGAGATTATTTTTAAGATAAAGGGCAGGGGGTTTAAAAAAAACAGGTACAAATTATCTCCAGAGTAAGTTTTAAAGTTATATCATGTATTTTGGGGAAAAAAAAAAGCCCCTTCAGAGAGAGGTTTTTAAAAGATGAAACGTAAATTATAAAAAATGACAAGTGCCAATACATTTAATTATTTTAAAAGGAAAAGAATTTTAAAATGGTTTAAATTTACCCCTCCCCGGGGGTTCAGTAAAGGAATGTCATTGAATGAAAGGAAAACGTTTCGGATAAATTATAAAAAAGGGAAAATCCAAAAAGAAACGAATCAAAAAAATTGGTGTTGGGGGAACAAAAATACTTTAGCAGATCATCCCGTTTAACCGAGGGGTTTTACAAACAAAAAAAAAAATTAAAATATATAAATTAACCTTTAACCTTTTAAAACATATTTATTTTAAAGATTTGAAAGGTGAAAAGATTTTAAAGGGAAAATTTTATCCAAAAATTAAACCCCAAACATACCACCCCCAGAAATATTATCGAAATATTAAACGAAAAAATTGCGGAATTACGCTTATTTGGCATCTTTAAAAGGGTTTTGATTTCCCCTTAATTCTTGAAAGGGTTTGTTGAAGGTAAAAATGAAAAAATTATTTTAAAAAATTTTAAAAAATTAATTAAATTTTAATAGTCTCCCCAAAGCAAAACATCGGAAGAGTTTATTACAACGCTTTAAAAAAACGACATAAGTTGTAATAAAATTTTGAATTTGATTGGAAAAAAACCCTTTGACCCAAAATATTTAAAAAGAAAGAAGAGATTAAATCATTAAGTAAAAAAAATCGGGTTTTCAGCAAAAAAAATATTTGTTATATCAGAGGGAAATTTCTTTTGGGATTATATTACCTTTTAGCAGAAAATTATTTCGAGATTGTTTAATAAATCATGAAAGAATTTTTTCTTGTACCAACTTCAGTTATGAATCGAAACTTCCCCGAAAAAGAAACGGGGGTGAAGAATTTGAAGGGGGGGGTGGTGGGATCTTAGCTTTTAAAAGGGAAGTTTAAGACTACCCCTTAGGCAGGTCAACCCACCTGCTCTCACCTCCTGAAACCCCAGAAAAACCCCCGATTTGTCAAGATTCCCCAAAAAATAAGAGTGGAAAATGAAAAAAATATTTAAATCAATGTTGGTATTATTGCAAAGAAACTTTGGGGAGTTAAAGAATGGGACCTTCACCCCCAACTGACGTAATTTTTTGAAATATTAAAGTTTTATCAGAAAATAATGTGAAATCAGGAAAAAATCGATTTTTTTTATTTAACAGAAATAAAGCATTTATTAAATAAAATGGGCATTTTTTTTTTGGAGGAATAAAAAAGTGAGAAACAATTTTTTTCATAAAAAAATGTGTAAGGAGAAAAACATGGGGATATCATATTGGGTGGATATAAACTCTGGGGGATGTTTGTTTTTTTTTTATGAAGGAGGGGGAGATGGTGAACGTCTTTTTGGCCAAGTAGGATTAAAGTTTTCGTTTTATTTCTAAAATTTAATTTCGGTTTTTAAAAATTATATGACCCAATTATATTAGAAAAATAAAATTGATTATGGGGGCTCGAAAAAAATTTACCCAAGAGGCATTATATCCCGCAAAAGAATTTGAAGATAGGGAATAATGAGAAATCTACAGAAAAATAAATATATGGAAAAAATTGATATGAGCAAAATTATTGGGGGGAAAGGACAAGGTTTTTAGAGGCAAAAAAATAAAAGGATATTAATGCAAACTTTAAAGGTTAAACATACAAGGGGAATTATCACCCCAAAAAACTCAATTGTTTCACATATCATCCGGGAAAATAAACAGGGGTTTAAATTTGAAAAAAAATTCCCTTTTCTGATATTACCAGCGGTTGGGGGGTTAAAATTTGATAAAGGGAAGGTTTTTTGAGGCGCGGGGGGACCCGGGGAGACGCTGCAGAAGGCGCAGAAAGGAGAGCGCGAGGGGGGGGTGTGGGCGCGAGGGGGGGCGGGGGGGCGCGGGCGCGGGGCGGGGGGGCGCGGGGGGGGGCCGGGGGCGGGGCGGGGGGGGCGCTCGGGCGGGGGGGGGGGCCCGGGGCCCCCTTGGGCCCGGGGGGTATTGTTTTAGGGCGGGGCATTTCTGAGGGGGGTGTAAAACCCGGAACCAAATTTGGTGTAAAAAGGGGACCTCCAGCCCCCGGCCCCGGGACCGGAAATTTTGGGCCGCCCCCAAAAAACCCGGAAGGGGGGCCTCCCGAATGTTTTCCCGGGAAGGGGTCCTCTGTAGAAATTATGATACTATTGTGTGTGTTTTTATATATGTATATATATATATATATATATATATAATATATATATATATATATATATATTTTATATATATATATATATAATTTTATATATATATGTATATATATATGTATATATATATATATATATATATATATATATATATATAATATATATATACATATATATATATATATATATATATATATATATATATATATATATATATATATATATATATATATTTTATGTATACATATATTAAAATTACTTTTAATTAGGGAAATTTAAAAATTATCTCAAAAAATTTAGTTTTGAGCTGACGTATAAAGTTTTGGTTGAATTTTTTAGTGTTAAGTGCCCTGGGGGGCCCCTTTTGGAGGAGATGATTCGGTTTAATTTATGAGAAAGTAATCGATCTTTTCCAATTTATAGTTTTAATTTTTATGAACGTCGGGGTAAAAAGTGTTTTAAAAAACCCACATTTTTTAAATTTAATTTTTTTTGCAGTAGGGGAGTAGCAGTGGAGAGTGGGGGCTGCAGTAGAATTCAGAAGGGGGCAGCAGAGGTTATGAGAGCATAGAAAGATTTTTAAGAGTAGCATTTGCAGTAGCGGGTAGAGCAGAGAGTTAAAGAGAGAAAAAATGTAAAGAACCCTGGAAAGTAGAAAAGGTTGCAGAGCCGAGTGGATAGTAGTAGCGGGGCAGAGTAGAGGAGCAGAGTAGCAGTGCGCAAGCATTTGGAGAGAAGTAACCCCCAGCCCCAACAACTAGCAAAAAGTGTTTAGAAAAGGGGGTTGGGGGCAGGGGGTAAAAATGAGAAAGGGGTGGTAAAAAAAAAAAAGAACAAAAAAGAGAAACAAAAAAGGGGAATAGTAGGGGGTAGCAAAGCAAAGAAAAAAAGGCGGGTTTAAACAGAAAAAAAAATAGCAGCAGCAAAAAATCAGCAAACGGGTAGCATTAAGCACAAAGAAGAGTGGCAACAGCAGGCAGAGTACAGAAAAGCGGGCAAATAACCAGAAACAGCCCCAGGGAGCAAAGAGCAGGGGAGAGGGGCGGGGCAGTGGGGAAACGGGAAGAGTGAAGAGCAGCAGAGCAAAACCCCCATGGCAGTTCCGGTAGCAGAGGGCGGGCAGAGAGCAGTGGCGGGCAGCAACAGAGCAGTGGCAGCGGGCAGTGGCAGAGGCAGCAGCAGGGCAGGGGCAGCAGCAGCATGGTGGGGCCCACCCAAAACAGAGCAGCGGGCACCAGAGGGCACAACCAGCAGAACAGCACCGCACCGGGCAGGGGCAGCAAAAAGCAGGCAAGAAAGAGTGACATACCAGAGTTAAATTTTGTTACATTCAAAATCAGTTTAAAAACTTCAGTATGTTTCAGTGAAGATCTGGAAATACATATCACATAATATCTCTCTTTACAAAAGAGATTAAAAAAATGTTTTATTTATCTTAGTCAATGTTTAAAGTGGTCAGCTTCAGTAATAAAGCTACATAGTGCTTCAGTAATCATCTCAACCAGGTACTTGAGTGATTTATTTACAAACTTATTTGCTTTCATCCTCATTCTTTGAGGGGGCGCGGCCCCCAATTTGAGGACCACTGTACTTGAGGTGAATAGAATTCTGCTATACTCACCATATGCAGCCAATTGTCACCTATAACTAACTGATTTAATCATTTAAAATCAGTAGTAATATATACAACTGAAAGAGTGTCCGGCAGGTAAAACAACAGAAAAGTTTATTTCTGCGAGACGACTTCCAGGAATATAAAGGGACGAACTGGAACAGTAGAGAGCAACGAGAAACGTTGTGGCATGAAGAAAAAGAAAGGAAAAACACCATTGACCTGACCACTTAGGGTTCTGTTTTCTATTTCTTATCACATAATTTTAAGATTATGACCAAGAAGTTGCTAGTTTATTGTGCACCGCCACACCCATCCTGTGGACGGTGGCGCAGGAGCGTAGGGACGCACAGAGGCTTAGGAGCTGAACTACCAAACAGGAGAACATCTGTAGGTAACACAATACAGGGTGTCCCATAAGTCTGGAAGCATTGTACAGGGTGTGGAGGGTCTGTGGAGGGTCTGTGGAGGATCTGTGGAGTGTCTTTGGAGAGTCTGTGGAGGGTCTGTGGAGGATCTGTGGAGTGTCTTTGGAGAGTCTGTGGAGGGTCTATGGAGGGTCTGTGGAGTGTCTTTGTAGGGTCTGTGGAGGGTCTGTGGAGGGTCTGTGGAGGGTCTTTGGAAGGTCTGTGGAGGGTCTTTGGAGGTTCTGTGGAGGGTCTGTGGAGGGTCTTTGGAGGGTCTGTGGAGGGTCTGTGGAGGGTCTGTGGAGGGTCTGTGGAGGGTCTGTGGAGGGTCTGTGGAAGGTCTGTGGAGGGTCTTTGGAGGTTCTGTGGAGGGTCTGTGGAGGGTCTTTGGAGGGTCTGTGGAGGGTCTGTGGAGGGTCTGTGGAGGGTCTTTGAAGGGTCTTTGGAGGGTCTGTGGAGGTTCTGTGGAGGGTCTGTGGTGGGTCTGTGAAGGGTCTGTGGGTCTGTGGAGGGTCTGTGGAGGGTCTTTGGAGGGTCTGTGGAGGGTCTGTGGAGGGTCTGTGGAAGGTCTGTGGAGGGTCTTTGGAGGGTCTGTGGAGGGTCTGTGGAGGGTCTGTGGAGGGTCTTTGGAGGGTCTGTGGAGGGTCTGTGGAGGGTCTGTGGAGGGTCTTTGAAGGGTCTTTGGAGGGTCTGTGGAGGTTCTGTGGAGGGTCTGTGGTGGGTCTGTGGAGGGTCTGTGGGTCTGTGGAGGGTCTGTGGAGGGTCTTTGGAGGGTCTGTGGAGGGTCTGTGGAGGGTCTGTGGAAGGTCTGTGGAGGGTCTGTGGAGGGTCTGTGGAGGATCTGTGGAGGGTCTGTGGAGGGTCTGTGGAGGGTCTGTGGAGGGTTTGTGGAGGGTCTGTGGAGTGGGTAGCCAGGAGCCTTCATCACTCTACGTCGAATATTCCTTCACATTTGAGGTAACAGACGAGTAGACAAGGCACAGTGGTGGCAACATGCAAGTAGACAAGACACAGTGGTGACAACACACAAGTAGACAAAGCACAGTGGTGACAGCACGAAAGTAGACAAGACACAGTGGTGACAACACGCAAGTAGACAAAGCACAGTGGTGACAACACACAAGTAGACAAGGCACAGTGGTGACAACGCACAAGTAGATAAAGCACAGTGGTGACAACACACAAGTAGACAAGGCACAGTGGTAACAACACAAAAGTAGACAAAGCACAGTGGTGACAACACACAAGCAGACAAAGCACAGTGATGACAACACACAAGCAGACAAAGCACAGTGATGACACGCAAGCAGACAAAGCACAGTGATGACAACACGCAAGTAGATAAAGCACAGTGGTGACAACACACAAGTAGACAAGTCACAGTAGTGACGATACACAAGTAGACAAGTCACAGTAGTGACCTTGACGACGGCAAGTCTCGTGTCCCAGACTTCATCTGCAACAGATATCAAATAAAAAATCTTCACTTTGTATCAGCGTTTGTCCTTACACTTGTTTTTTGCCGCAGTTCCCTCCCTACGCATCCTTATACAATCTCTCTTATCCTTCCTAATCCATTACCGTGTTTTGCTTTCCCCATTACCTTCTCTTTCAGTCCTAACTTCATCCTCTCTCCCTCTTGATTCTACCAGACGCTTCCTCATCCCTTTATCCCTCCTTGCCTATCCTCTTCATTTTCCCGCCTTCCCCCTCACTCTCTTATCTAGTCCCCCTCCATACCCTTAACTCTCCCCCAGCCTCCGACTCCTCCGTGTCCAACAACCCGCATGCCTCTCACTTTTCCAACCAAAATAACAATGGAGGTCTCCCAAACAATGGTAACCACCGAGGATGGATCACCTTCCCTAATTCCAAGACTCTTCCCGTTGTTTTCTTACTGTTGTGTGCAAGTGTGTGTGTGTGTGTGTGTGTGTGTGTGTGTGTGTGTGTGTGTGTGTGTGTGTGTGTGTGTGTGTGTGTGTGTACTCACCTAATTGTACTCACCTAATTGTGGTTGCAGGGGTCGAGACTCAGCTCCTGGCCCCGCCTCTTAACTGATCGCAACTAGGTCCTCTCCCTCTCTGCTTCCTGAGCTTTGTCATACCTCTTCTTAAAACTATGTATGGTTCCTGCCTCCACTACTTCACTTGCTAGGCTATTCCACTTCCTGACGACTCTATGAATGAAGAAATACTTCCTAACGTCCCTGTGACTCGTCTGAGTCTTCAGCTTCCAGTTGTGACCCCGTGTCCCTGTATCCCCGCTCTGGAACATCCTATCTCTGTCCACCTTGTCTATTCCCCGCAGTATCTTGTATGTCGTTATCATGTCTCCCCTGACCCTTCTCTCCTCCAGTGTCGTCACTCCGATTTCCCTCAACCTTTCCTCGTACGACATTCCCTTGAGCTCTGGGACTAGCCTTGTTGCAAGCCTTTGTGCTTTCTCTAACTTCTTGACGTGATTGACCAGGTGTGGGTTCCAGACTGGTGCTGCATACTCCAGTGTGGGCCTAACATACACAGTGTACGGTGTCTTGAACGATTCCTTATTAAAGCATCGGAACGCTATTCTCAGGTTTGCCAGGCGCCCGTATGCTGTAACAGTTATTTGATTGATGTGTGCCTCCGGTGACGTGCTCGGTGTTATGGTCACCCCAAGGTCTTTCTCTCTGAGTGAGGTCTGTAGTCTTTGTCCACCTAGCCTATACTCTGTCTGCGGTCTTCTTTGCCCCTCCCCAATCTTCATGACTTTGCATTTGGCAGGGTTGAATTCGAGAAGCCAGTTTCTGGACCACATGTCCAGCCTGTCCAGGTCTCTTTGCAGTCCTGCCTCATCCTCATCCGATTTAATTCTCCTCATCAACTTCACATCAACTGCGAATAGGGACACTTCAGAGTCTATTCCTTCCATCATGTCGTTCGCATGTATCAAAAATAGCACTGGTCCTAGAACTGACCCCTGTGGGACGCCGCTCGTCACAGGCTCCCACTGTGATACCTCTTCACGTACCATGACTCGTTGTTGCCTCCCTGTCAGGTATTCCCTGATCAATTGCAGTGCTCTCCCTGTTACATGCGCCTGATCCTCCAGCTTCTGCACAAATCTCTTGTGGGGAACTGTGCCAAAGGCCTTCCTGCAGTCTAGGAAAACGCAATTATCCCACCCCTCTGTCTCGTGTCTTACTTCTGTTACCTTGTCATAAAACTCCAGAAGGTTTGTGACAGGATTTGCCTTCCATGAACCCATGCTGGTTTTCATTTATAATTTTGTTCCGTTCCAGGTGTTCCACCACTCTTCTGATAATCTTCTCCATGACTTTGCACACAATACATGTCAGAGACACAGGTCTGTAGTTTAGTGCCTCATTTCTGTTTCCTTTCTTAAATATGGGGACTACATTAGCTGTCTTCCATTAGTTGCCCAGTTTCAAGGGATGTGTTGAAGATTGTGGTTATGGGCATGCACAGCATCTCTGCTCCTTCTCTAAGGACCCATGGGGAGATGTTGTCCGGTCCCATCGCCTTTGAGGTATCAGGGTCACTTAGCAGCTTCTGCACCTATCCTCGGTTGTTCGTATGTCATCCAACACTTGTTGGTATATTCCCTCTTGATGTTCTCTTCTGTGCTGTCTTCCCAAAGCCCTTCCTGTCTGTACTGTAAAAACTTCCTTAAATCTCCTGTTTAGCTCCTCACATACCTTCTGATCATTTCTTTTCAGTTCTCCACCTTCTGTCCTCAGTCTGATCACCTGGTCTTTGAGTGTTGTCTTCCTCCTGATGTGGCTATACAACAGTTTCGGGTAAGTCTTGATTTTCGATGCCATGTTATTTTCATACTGTCGCCTGGCCTCCCTCATTACCTGTGCATACTCGTTCCTGGCTCTGCAACTGATCTCCCTATTTTCATGTGTTCTCTGCCTTCTGTACTTTTTCCATTCTCTATTGCACTTTGTTTTTGCCTCCTTACACCGTCGGGTAAACCAGGGGCTCGTTCTGGTCTTCCCATTGTTTGTTGCCCTTTGGAATAAACCTTTCCACTGCCTCCTTGCATTTTGTTGTTACATATTCCATCATTTCATTTACTGACTTTCCTGCCAGTTCTCTGTCCCACGGAACCTCCTGCAGGAAGTTCCTCAACACTATGTAGTCCCCTCTTTTATAGTCAGGCTTTTCCCATTCAACTCCTGTTACTCTCTCCACTTGCAACTATATGTATTCAAAGCACAGAACCAGGTGGTCACTAGCTCCTATGGGACTCTCATACGTGATGTCCTAAATGTCTGAACTGCCCTGGGTGAACACAAGGTCTAATCATGCTGGTTCATCCTTCCCTCTCACTCTGGTAGTGTCTTCAACATGTTGGTGCATGAGGTTTTCCAACACCACATCCAACATCTTGGCTCTCCATGTTTTCCCAGTCAATCTCCCTGTGGTTGAAATCCCTCTTAACCAGCAACTTTGTTCTGCTGGAGTGAGCTCTTCTTGCCACCTCAGCAAGTGTGTCTACCATTGCTCTGTTGCTCTCTTCATATTCCTCTCTTTGCTTCCTGCAGTTCTGTGGTGGATTATACATCGCTACAATGACCACCTTGTGCTCCCCAGACTGAAGTGTACCTACTATGTAGTCTCTTTCTCCTGTCTCATCTATGCCTCTGCCCCTTCTATCTTTCCTCATGATCTGGTATCCTGCTGGGAAGATTGCATCTGTTATTGTCTCCGTGAGATTTGTTTCTGTAACTGCTATTATGTCTGGGGACTTCTCATTGATTCTTTCTTGCCATTCCTAATGTTTATTCGTTAATCCATCCACATTTGTGTACCAAACCTTCAACTTCTGTTCTAATACTGTACCTGTGGTCCTGGGGGAATACTGGGGTTGGGAGAGCAGGAGCCCTGGTGGGGGCCTGTGGAGGGTTGCAGTGGAGGTGGGGGATGAGCTCCAATAGGGAGTTGCTGTAGGGGTAGGGTTTGTTGTGCGGGGGGTGGGAGCAGAGGGATTGGTGTGTGATGGTTGGTTTGGATTGTTCAGTTGTCTTGGGGGTGTCATGGCTGGAGTCCTTTTGCAGGTGTTTCTGGGGGGTGTGATTGTCCTTCCACTTGTTCCTGGGATATTCTGCTCTCCTTTTTCATTTCCTCCCATTCCTCCTTTCGTTTTTGCACTCTCTCTTTCAGTATCATCCTTTCCTCCTATGTTCTGTCTCGATCAAGGTACACACTCATGAACTTCTGTTTGCCTCTCAGCCGTGCTTTCTCCTGCAGGATCATGGTTCGTGTTGATTCTGCCTTGAAAATTACTTTGAGATGCCGATTCCTTTTCTTTTTGAACCACCCGATTCTCCGAAAATTTGCCACCTGGGTCATGTCTCCCTCGCCTATCACCTTCATGATACCTTCAATCGCTTTTTTCTCCTCCTGCTTTCTTTTATCATAAGTTTCCCCTTTAGCTTCGTCTAGCCCATAGACAAAAACTGATCTCTCCCTTTCCACCTCCCACTGTGACTCCCATTGCATCCTCTGAGGTGTTTTAGTTCCTTCCCATGGAGTGTTCCTTCCTTCAGTCCCTTCCCTAGCTAAGGCCCCTTTGCCCATTGGTTTGTCCTTCCTGCTCACCTGTTCCTGGCCCCCATAAGTGTCTGGTAGGGTCCCTGCACATGTCCTAGTTCCTTCAATGTCTTCCAACCTGTCCTAGTGTGCTCCCATTCTTTGTTTTGGCCCCAAGTGGGTTTGGCAGCACCTCTGCATACAGTTTAGCTTCCATGCTCCCTTCAGACCCATTGTCTGTGTCTGATGTAACCATTGCTGATGCTACTTCTGTAATATTTTTGTCTCTATGCTGTTTTAGATGTCTCAGCTCCTCTTCTAATCTCTGCATTTTGGTTTCTGCTACTGTGGCATGTTGCTTCCACATTCTGCATTTTGCTGCTAACCTCTCCTCCATCTTCTGTGCAAGCTCATCTAGCCTCCTTCCCCAGTCTTCCTCCCTTTTTTTGAGCTCTGCCTCCCAGTCCTCCTTCCCAGATTCGTCCTTCGGGCCCCTTGTTCTCATCCTAGTTCTAGGTTGCCCCATTGCTCCACAGAAGGAAGGGGGAGAGATGGTTAGGGGGAGGGTAATAGATGGTTATTGGGAGTGGGTATGGATGGTTATAGGAGGAGGATGGTTACTGGAGGGGAGAGGTAGTTGGGGAGAGGGGGTTAGATGGTTTGGGGAGGGGTTAGATGGTTTGGGGGTGGGGTAGGTGGCTAGGGGGAGTGGGAGAGGTGGTTAGGGGAAGGGGAGTATGTGTTTGAGTCAAGTGTATATGTGCTTATGTATGTGTGCTTGTGTATATGTGTGTGCATGTGTGGGAGAGAGAGGGATTGGATTAAGATGGGGAGGTGGGGAGGGGGGAGGGGGAGAGAAGGATGAGTGACCCTTAGAAGTGGGGGAGGTGTGTGTGTGTGATGGGATTAGAAGGGGAAGGAGGGGAAAGAAGGCTGAGGGTAGAGTGACCGCTTGATAATGGGGTCCTTACGGGTGTGTGTGTGTGTGCATGTTTGTGCATGTGCGTGTGCATGTGTGTGCATGTGTGTGTGTGTGTGTATGTGTGTGTGTGTGTGTGTGTGTGTGTGTGTGTGTGTGTGTGTGAGTGTGTGTGTGTATTCGCCTAGTGCAGGTGTGTGTGTATGTGTGTATATGTGTGTGTTCGTGTGTGGGGGGGAGGTGTGAGGGGGAGATACTGCTAATACATACCAGTAATTCTGAGTTATAAAAAGTGGAAATTACTACTAGGGTCTAAAGCTTCTATGAGTGTCTACCCTTGTGTGTGTGTGTGTGTGTGTGTGTGTGTGTGTGTGTGAGGGAGAGATGGCTGGGGGGGGAGAGTTGCTGTGGTTGAAAGATCAGTTATACCTCTCTGTCGTGTAGGCTCAAATTTAGTCCCAGCTGACTTTCCTAGTAATGCTACTCTCTCCACTTATAGCTCTTTCTGAATTTAAGTATCAATTACTGCTGGTTATTATCCTATTCCTTGTTTACATTGAGAGAGGACTTCCTAGCTTCCTAAGTATTCATACTGCTAATAACTACCGGTAGTAATACTACGTTACCCCTCACTAGTCTGCTGTCCTCACTCTCTCGTCAACACTATCTTCACTTTATCTATACCATTTCTACTCTAATTCTGGTAATAGCTTGCAGGAGTGAGTGACCAGTATCTAACAGTGATGCAAGACCAGAATTCAGAGCCTGCAACACGCAAACAAAATAGATTAGTAATACTTACACTGGCAGCGGTATGGTGACAATTTGCCAGATGCTGATGACGAAGTCGTCATACATAGGCCTTCTATTACTATTTTGGAGATCCTTCACCCGTGATGTTCATAACCATATATGCTCATGCATCCCACGTTTCTCACAGGTTTTCACGTTTCACTTATGATAGTATACACTTCACATTATATACACTTCACTTTATATGTATAATGGCACACAGCGTGTTGTGATGTCACTGCTTCAGCAGGCCTAATACTGCCACCTTCCCTTGCTGTATATTTTATTTTTCCTTTCTCCTTTTGCTTATTTACTTTTTTACTCTCACTGTATGGTGCCCCACATTTCGCTTGTCACCCACGTCTGCATGACGTGTGTGTGTGTGTGTGTGTGTGTGTGTGTGTGTACTCACCTAGTTGAGGTTGCAGGGGTCGAGTCCGAGCTCCTGGCCCCGCCTCTTCACTGATCGCTACTAGGTCACTCTCCCTGAACCATGAGCTTTATCATACCTCTGCTTAAAGCTATGTATGGATCCTGCCTCCACTACATCGCTTCCCAAACTATTCCACTTACTGACTACTCTGTGGCTGAAGAAATACTTCCTAACATCCCTGTGATTCATCTGTGTCTTCAGCTTCCAACTGTGTCCCCTTGTTACTGTGTCCAATCTCTGGAACATCCTGTCTTTGTCCACCTTGTCAATTCCTCTCATTATTTTGTATGTCGTTATCATGTCCCCCCTATCTCTCCTGTCCTCCAGTGTCGTCAGGTTGATTTCCCTTAACCTCTCCTCGTAGGACATACCTCTTAGCTCTGGGACTAGTCTTGTTGCAAACCTTTGCACTTTCTCTAGTTTCTTTACGTGCTTGGCTAGGTGTGGGTTCCAAACTGGTGCCGCATACTCCAATATGGGCCTAACGTACACGGTGTACAGGGTCCTGAACGATTCCTTATTAAGATGTCGGAATGCTGTTCTGAGGTTTGCTAGGTGCCCATATGCTGCAGCCGTTATTTGGTTGATGTGCGCTTCAGGAGATGTGCATGGTGTTATACTCACCCCAAGATCTTTTTCCTTGAGTGAGGTTTGTAGTCTCTGGCCCCCTAGACTGTACTCCGTCTGCGGTCTTCTTTGCCCTTCCCCAATCTTCATGACTTTGCACTTGGTGGGATTGAACTCCAGGAGCCAATTGCTGGACCAGGTCTGCAGCCTGTCCAGATCCCTTTGTAGTTCTGCCTGGTCTTCGATCGAGTGAATTCTTCTCATCAACTTCACGTCATCTGCAAAAAGGGACACCTCAGAGTCTATTCCTTCCGTCATGTCGTTCACAAATACCAGAAACAGCACTGGTCCTAGGACTGACCCCTGTGGGACCCCACTGGTCACAGGTGCCCACTCTGACACCTCGCCAAGTACCATGACTCGCTGCTGTCTTCCTGACAAGTATTCCCTGATCCATTGTAGTGCCTTCCCTGTTATCCCTGCTTGGTCCTCCAGTTTTTGCACCAATCTCTTGTGTGGAACTGTGTCAAACGCCTTCTTGCAGTCCAAGAAAATGCAATCCACCCACCCCTCTCTCTCTTGTCTTACTGCTGTCACCATATCATAGAACTCCAGGAGGTTTGTGACACAGGATTTCCCGTCCCTGAAACAATGTTGGCTGCTGTTGATGAGATCATTCCTTTCTAGGTGTTCCACCACTCTTCTCCTGATAATCTTCTCCATGATTTTGCATACTATACATGTCAGTGACACTGGTCTGTAGTTTAGTGCTTCATGTCTGTCTCCTTTTTTAAAGATTGGGACTACATTTGCCATCTTCCATGCCTCAGGAAATCTCCCTGTTTCGATAGATGTATTGAATATTGTTGTTAGGGGTACACATAGTGCTTCTGCTCCCTCTCTCAGGACCCATGGGGAGATGTTATCTGGCCCCATTGCCTTTGAGGTATCTAGCTCACTCAGAAGCCTCTTCACTTCTTCCTCGGTTGTGTGCACTGTGTCCAGCACTTGGTGGTGTGCCCTACCTCTCCATCTTTCTGGAGCCCCTTCTGTCTCCTCTGTGAACACTTCTTTGAATCTCTTGTTGAGTTCCTCACATGCTTCGCGGTCATTTCTTGTTGTCTCTCCTCCTTCCTTCCTTAGCCTGATTACCTGGTCCTTGACTGTTGTTTTCCTCCTGATGTGGCTGTATAACAGTTTCGGGTTAGATTTGGCTACGTTGTTTTCATATTGTCTTTGGGCCTCCCTTCTTATCTGTGCATATTCGTTTCTGGCTCTACGACTGCTCTCCTTATTCTCCTGGGTCCTTTGCCTTCTATATTTCTTCCATTCCCTAGCACACTTGGTTTTTGCCTCCTTGCACCTTTGGGTGAACCATGGGCTCATCCTGGCTTTTTCATTAATCCTGTTACCCTTGGGTACAAACCTCTCCTCAGCCTCCTTGTATATTGTTGCTACATATTCCATCATCTCATTAACTGGCTTCCCTGCCAGTTCTCTGTCTCACTGAACCCTGTTCAGGAAGTTCCTCATTCCTGTGTAGTCCCCTTTCTTGTAGTTTGGCTTCATTCTTCCTGGCCTTCCTGCTTCTCCCTCCACTTGTAGCTCTACTGTGTATTCAAAGCTTAAAACCACATGATTGCTGGCCCCAAGGGGTCTTTCATATGTGATGTCTTTGATATCTGCACTATTCAAGGTGAATACTAAGTCCAGCCTTGCTGGTTCATCCTCTCCTCTCTCTCTTGTAGTGTCCCTTACATGTTGGTACATGAAGTTTTCCAGTACCACCTCCATCATCTTAGCCCTCCATGTATCTTGGCCTCCATGTGGCTCCAAGTTCTCCCAATCGATCTCCTTGTGGTTAAAGTCACCCATGATCAGGAGCTTTGCCCTGCATGCATGAGCTCTTCTGGCCACTGCAGCCAGTGTGTCAACCATCACTCTATTGCTCTCGTTGAACTCTTGCCTTGGCCTTCTGCTGTTCTGTGGTGGGTTATACATCACTGCTATTACCACCTTGGGACCTCCAGAGTGAAGCGTTCCCGCTATGTAATCACTTTCTTCTCTGCTGTCTTCTCTCTCCAGCTCATCAAAATTCCATCGGTTTTTGATCAGCAATGCCACTCCTCCACCCCCCTTGTTCCCTCCGTCTTTCCTCAGGATCTGATATCCCATTGGAAAGATGGCATCTGTTATCATACCTATAAGCTTGGTTTCTGTGAGAGCTATGATGTCCGGTGATGCCTCTTTGACTCTTTCGTGCCACTCCTCCCACTTATTTGTTATTCCATCAGCGTTTATGTACCATACCTTCAGTTTCCTTTCCAACACTGTGGTTTGGGGGGCATGTGAGGGTGGGAGACCTGGTAGCATACTGTGGGATTCTAAAGCTTAGTGTTGGGTGGAAGCTGTGGGTATAGATTGTAGTGTGTGTTGGGATAGTGTAATAGGTTGTGGGGTTCTGAGAATAGTTGTGTGTGTGCTTGCCCTTGCTGCTCTGTTCTGCTCTGACTGACCTCTGCTGGTTCCATCCTTGTCTCCTTTCCTAGCTCCTTTCGCTTTTTTGCCCTCTCCCTCAGCTGCTGTCATTCTGTTTGTGTTCTGTCTCTGTCTAGGAACACCATCTTGTACTCTTCCGAGTATTTCAACCATGGTTTCTCTTGGAGGATCCTGTTCTACACTGTTTCCATCCTGAGAATCAGCTTGATCGGTCAGTTTCTCCCCTTCGAGTACCCCCTATTATCTAAAAATTTACAATCTCGCCCATCTCTTCACCTATTTCTGTGATGATTTTCTCAATCTCCTTTCTTTCTTCCTGCTGCCATTCAGTTTGTGTCCTTTCCTCTCTCTCCTGAAGCCCATGGATAAACACTGATTTTGCCCTTTCCTCCTACCATTGCCTCACCCTCTGTGACTCTGGATCCTGCCTGTATGTGGTAATTTTCTCCTTTGATTTGTCCAGTGGCTCTTGATAGCATGGTTGTGCCTCAGCGTTCGACCTATCACCCTCTCCATCTGCACCCAGCTGTTCTTCCCTTTCACTCCTTGGCCCTTCTTGGCAGGCTGATATGACCTTAGCATAATTCATATCTCCTTCCTTCCTGCTTGGCCTCTCAGCTTCACATGCTGTGTCTTCTCTGGTCACTGCCCCTGTAACTCGCTTCAGCCTATTTATCTCAACTTCTAGGACCCTTATCCTGGCTACTGCAGTTTTGACTTGTGCCTCCCAATTCTTTGTCTCCTTCTCCAACCTCTTTTCCAATTTCACAGAGAGCTCTTTCTCCATTTTTTCAGAAAGCTCTCCTGATTTTCTCTCTCTTGTTCCACTCCACTGCTGTTCCATCCTTTTCCACTGCTCCTCCATTCACTCCTCCCTACCAGAAACATTCTCATCTGATCCCTGGTTCCTGTGAGTCCCCACCATTTTTTTGTGAGAGAGAGAGAGAGAGAAGGGGAAGGTAGAAGGAGAGAGAGAGGGGGAGGGTGAGAAGGGAAAGGGAGAGAGTGTGAGAGGGGAAAAGAGAGAGAAGGGAAGAGTAGGAGAGGGGGAGAGTGAGAAGGGAAAATGGGGAAGAGATAGATAGAGAGAGAGAGAGAGAGAGAGAGAGAGAGAGAGAGAGAGAGAGAGAGAGAGAGAGAGAGAGAGAGGAAGGGAAGGTAGGAGAGAGGGGGAGAATGAGAAGGAAAAAGGGGGAGACAGAGTGAGAGAGAGAGGGGGAGAGAGAGAAAAGGGAAGGGTCGGAGAGGGGGAGAGTGAGAAGGGAAATGGGGAAGAGAGAGAGATAGAGAGAGAGAGAGACAGAGAGGGGGGGGGGGGGGAGAAAGGGGGAAAGAGGTGGGAGATGGAAGAGAGAGAGGGGAGAGAGAGGATAGGGGGAGAGAGAAGGGAGGAGGGGAGAGAGATGGGAAAAGGGAGAGGGGAGAGATAATGAGAGGGGGGAGGTGTTAGAGGGAGGAGATGTTAGAGGGGAGAGATGGGAGAGGAGAGAGAGGTAGAGAGTGATAGGTAGAAAGAGATAGGTAAAGAGCGAGATAGGTAGAGAGATAGGAAGAGAGGGAGACAGGTAGTGAGAGAGGGAGAGAGGAGCGAGGTTTAGATGGTCAGTTCACAGGAAGGTGTGAAATCCTGTGTATGTGTGCATTTGCGTGTGTACTACAGCTTACAAGTGCTTGTTCCTGTGTGTGTGTGTGTGTGTGTGTGTGTGTACTCACCTAACTGTACTCACCTAATTGTGGTTGCAGGGGTCGAGACTCAGGGTCGCATCCTGGGGGACAAGATTAAGGACCCCAATGGAAATAAGTTAGACAGTCCTCGATGACGCACTGACTTTCTTGGGTTATCCTGGGTGGCTAACCCTCCGGGGTTAAAAATCCGAACAAAATCTCATCTTATCTTATCTCTTATGTCTCCTCTGACCCTTCTGTCCTCCAGTGTCATCAGTCCGATTTCCCTCAACCTTTCCTCGTACGACATTCCCTTGAGCTCTGGGACTAGCCTTGTTGCAAACCTTTGTACTTTCTCTAACTTCTTGATGTGCTTGACGTGTGTGTGTGTGTGTGTGTGTGTGTGTGTACTCACCTATTTGTACTCACCTATTTGTGGTTGCAGGGGTCGAGTCCTAGCTCCTGGCCCCGCCTCTTCACCGGTTGCTACTAGGCCCTCTCTCTCCCCGCTCCATGAGCTTTATCAAACCTCGTCTTAAAACTGTGTATGGTTCCTGCCTCCACTACGTCATTTTCTAGGCTATTCCACTGCCTTACAACTCTATGACTGAAGAAATACTTCCTACTATCTCTCTGACTCATTTGTGTCTTCAACTTCCAATTGTGGCCTCTTGTTTCTGTGTCCCCTCCCTGGAACATCCTGTCTTTGTCCACCTTGTCTATTCCACACAGTATTTTATATGTCGTTATCATGTCTCCCCTGACCCTCCTGTCCTCCAGTGTGGTCAGGCCGATTTCCCTTAATCTTTCCTCATAGGACATTCCCCTTAGCTCTGGAACTAACCTTGTCGCAAACCTTTGTACTTTCTCTAGTTTCTTGACGTGCTTTATCAAGTGCGGGTTCCAAACAGGTGCTGCATACTCCAGTATGGGCCTGACATACACGGTGTACAGTGTCTTGAATGATTCCTTACTAAGGTATCGGAATGCTGTTCTCAGGTTTGCCAGGCGCCCATATGCTGCAGCAGTTATCTGATTGATGTGTGCTTCCGGAGACATGCTCGGTGTTATACTCACCCCAAGATCTTTCTCCTTGAGTGAGGTTTGCAGTCTTTGGCCACCTAGCCTATACTCTGTCTGTGGTCTTCTGTGCCCCTCCCCCATCTTCATGACTTTGCATTTGGCAGGATTAAATTCGAGAAGCCATTTGCTGGACCAGGTGTCCAGTCTGTCCAGGTCTCTTTGAAGTCCTGCCTGGTCCTCATCAGATTTAATTCTCCTCATTAACTTCACATCATCTGCAAACAGGGACACTTCTGAGTCTAACCCTCCCGTCATGTCGTTCACATATACCAAAAATAGCACTGGTCCTAGGACCGACCCCTGTGGGACCCCGCTCGTCACAGGTGCCCACTGTGATACATCATTACGTACCATGACTCGTTGTTGCCTCCCTGTCAGGTATTCTCTGATCCATTGCAGTGCCCTTCCTGTTATATGCGCCTGATGCTCTAGCTTCTGCACTAATCTCTTGTGAGGAACTGTGTCAAAGGCCTTCTTGCAGTCCAAGAAGATGCAATCAACCCACCCCTCTCTCTCTTGTCTTACTTCTGTTATTTTATCATAAAAGTCCAGAAGGTTTGTGACACAGGATTTGCCTTCCGTGAATCCGTGCTGGTTGGCATTTATACTCCTGTTCCGTTCCAGGTGCTCCACCACTCTCCTCCTGATAATCTTCTCCATAATTTTGCATACTATACACGTCAATGACACAGGTCTATAGTTTAGTGCCTCTTTTCTGTCTCCTTTTTTAAAAATGGGAACTACATTTGCCGTCTTCCATACCTCAGGTAGTTGCCCAGTTTCCAGGGATGTGTTGAAGATTGTGGTAAGTGGCACGCACAACATATCTGCTCCCTCTCTAAGGACCCACGGGGAGATGTTGTCTGGTCCCATTGCCTTTGAGGTATCGATGTCCCTTAGCAGTTTCTTCACCTCCTCCTCATCTGTATGTATGTCGTCCAACACTTGTTGGTGTATTCCTTGCTGGTGTCCCCATCTGGTCTGTCCCCCCAGAGTCCTTCCTGTCTCTACTGTAAATACTTCCTTAAATCTCTTGTTTAGCTCCTCACATACCTCTTGATCGTTTCTTGTGAGTTCTCCACCTTCTTTCCTCAGCCTTATCACCTGGTCCTTGACTGTTGTCTTCCTCCTAATGTGGCTATACAGCAGTTTCGGGTCAGATTTGACTTTCGATGCTATGTCGTTTTCATACTGTCGCTGGGCCTCCCTCCTTATCTGTGCATACTCGTTTCTGGCTCTTCTACTAATCTCCTTGTTTTCCTGGGTCCTATGCCTCCTGTACCTTTTCCATTCTCTGTTGCACTTAGTTTTTGCCTCCCTACACCTTCGGGTAAACCAAGGACTCGTTTTGGTCTTCCTATTATTTCCGTTTCCCTTGGGAACAAAACTTTCCTCTGCCTCCTTGCACTTTGTTGCCACATATTCCATCATCTCGTTTACTGATTTTCCTACCATTTCTCTGTCCCACTGAACCTCCTGCAGGAAGTTTCTCATACCTGTGTAGTCCCCTCTTTTATAGTTTGGCCTGTCCCCTTCAGTTCCTGTTACCTTCTCCACTTGTAACTCTACTATATAGTCAAAACTCAGAACCACATGATCGCTAGCTCCAAGGGGCCTCTCATAAGTGATGTCCTCAATGTCTGAACTGCTCAGGGTGAACACAAGATCCAGTCTTGCTGGCTCATCCTCCCCTCTCTCTCTGGTTGTGTCCCTGACATGTTGATGCATGAGGTTTCCAAGTACCACATCCATCATCTTGGCTCTCCATGTTTCGGGACCCCCATGTGGCTCCAGGTTTTCCCAGTCAATCTCCCTGTGGTTGAAATCGCCCATTACCAGTAACTTTGCTCTGCTCGAGTGAGCTCTTCTTGCCACCTCAGCCAGTGTGTCCACCATCACCCTGTTGTTTTCTTCGTACTCCTCTCTTGGCCTCCTGCAGTTCTGTGGTGGGTTATACATCACTCCAATGACTACTTTTTGTTCTCCGGACTGAATTGTACCTACAATGTAGTCTCTTTCTCCAATCATGTCCATGCCTTCCATTTCCTCAAATCCCCATTGGTGTTTTATGAGCAGTGCAACCCCTCCTCCCCCTCTACTCCTTCTATCTTTCCTCAGGATCTGATATCCTGTTGGGAAGATTGTGTCTGTTATTGTCTCAGCGAGTTTTGTTTCTGTGACTGCTATGATGTCTGGGGATTTTTCACTGATTCTTTCATTCCACTCCTCATGTTTACTCATTATTCCATCCACGTTTGTGTACCAAACCTTTAGTTTCTTTTCTATCATTGTGGTCATGCAAGAATATTGGGGTTGGGGGAGCGAGAGCCTTGGTGGGGGCCTATATGGGGCTGTGGTGTAGGTGGGGTTTGTGTTGATGGGGGTGGGGTCAGAATGCCCATAAGGGACAGCTGTTGGGGTGAGGTTTGTGATATGGGGATTGGTGGCAGAGGGAACAGTGAGTGGGTTGTAGTATAGGTTGCTCAGTTGCGTTGGGAATGTCGCGGGTGGAGTCTTTTGGTGGGAGATTCTGTGGGGTGTGTTTGCCCTTCCTCCTGTGTCTGGGTCCTGCTCATTTTCATTGCTTCTCGTTCCTCCTTGCGTCTCTGTACCCTCTCTTTCAGTGTAGTCCTTTCTTCTTGTGTGTATGTGTGTGTGTGTGTGTGTGTGTGTGTGTGTGTGTGTGTGTGTGTGTGTGTGTGTGTGTGTGTGTGTGTGTGTGTGTGTGTGTGTGTGTGTGTGTGTGTGTGTGTGTGTGTGTGTGTGTGTGTGTGTGTGTGTGTGTGTGTGTGTGTGTGTGTGTATGTGCCCCCACTTCTAAGTATTCATACTGCTAATAAATACCGGTAAATACCAGTAATTCTAAGCTTACCAATACTTCTAACACTTATCAATTCTACTTATAAAATACAGAAAGTAGCTAGGTTGTAAAATTTAGCTTGTCACAGCTTAAGTGTCTGATGTTACCCCCTCACTACCACTTTACTCCTTGCACTCTCATCTATGCTATTTCTACTCTAATTCTGCAATAGCTTGCAGGAGTGACTAGTATCTAACAGTGATGCAAGACCAGAACTCAACCCTTCAACATGCAACCTCAACAGGTGAGCAATACTTGCACTGGCAGCAGTGTGATGACAAGTTGCCAGATGCTGATGACGTAGTCGTCGTACATAGGCTTTCTATCACTATTTTGTAACTCCTTCGCCCGTGATGTTTATAACCATATATGCTCATGCATCCCGCGTTCCTCAAGTGATTTCACTTTTCACTTATGACAGAATACACTTCACATTCGGTGTTACACTTTATATGTATAATGGCATACAACTGTTGTGACGTCACTGCTTCAGCAGGCCTACTACTGCCACCTTCCCTTGTTGTATATTTTATTTTTCCTTTCTCCTGCTTATTAACTTTTTCACTCTCACTGTATGGTGCCCCACATTTCACTTAACCAAACGCTGGTAATTCTTGAACACCCGCTTCCACACTCACTTTGATCTTTGTATGTTTGAATCTGTGTGGCAACAGTGCCTAGTAGACCCACAACGATTTGGCACTTTGAAAAATTAATGATTTCAGGCTTCCTCTCGACTTTTTTTAAATAATAACTTAGTGTTCCACTTACCCCACATCCTCACCAGTGTTCCACTTACCCACATGCTCACCAGTGTGTTCCACTTACCCACACACCAGTCAGTGTTCCACTTACCCACATCCTCACCAGTGTTCCACTTACCCACATGCTCACCAGTCAGTGTTCCACTTACCCACATGCTCACAGTCTTACCCACATGCTCACCAGTCAGTGTTCCACTTACCCACATGCTCACCAGTCAGTGTTCCACTTACCCACATGCTCACCAGTCAGTGTTCCACTTACCCACATGCTCACCAGTCAGTGTTCCACTTACCCACATGCTCACCAGTCAGTGTTCCACTTACCCACATGCTCACCAGTCAGTGTTCCACTTACCCCACATCCTCACCAGTGTTCCACTTACCCACATGCTCACCAGTCAGTGTTCCACTTACCCACATCCTCACCAGTGTTCCACTTACCCACATGCTCACCAGTGTTCCACTTACCCACATGCTCACCAGTCAGTGTTCCACTTACCCACATGCTCACCAGTCAGTGTTCCACTTACCCACATGCTCACCAGTCAGTGTTCCACTTACCCACATGCTCACCAGTCAGTGTTCCACTTACCCACATGCTCACCAGTCAGTGTTCCACTTACCCACATGCTCACCAGTGCTCCACTTACCCCACATTCTCACCAGTGTTCCACTTACCCACATGCTCACCAGTCAGTGTTCCACTTACCCACATGCTCACCAGTGTTCCACTTACCCACATGCTCACCAGTCAGTGTTCCACTTACCCACATGCTCACCAGTCAGTGTTCCACTTACCCACATGCTCACCAGTCAGTGTTCCACTTACCCCACATGTGTTCTCATGCTCAGTCAGTGTTCCACTTACCCAAATGCTCACCAGTCAGTGTTACACTTACCCACATCCTCACCAGTGTTCCACTTACCCACATGCTCACCAGTCAGTGTTCCACTTACCCACATGCTCACCAGTCAGTGTTCCACTTACCCACATGCTCACCAGTCAGTGTTCCACTTACCCCACATCCTCACCAGTGTTCCACTTACCCACATGCTCACCAGTCAGTGTTCCACTTACCCACATGCTCACCAGTCAGTGTTCCACTTACCCACATGCTCACCAGTCAGTGTTCCACTTACCCACATGCTCGACATGCTCAGTCAGTGTTCCACTTACCCACATGCTCACCAGTCAGTGTTCCACTTACCCACATGCTCACCAGTCAGTGTTCCACTTACCCACATGCTCACCAGTCAGTGTTCCACTTACCCACATCCTCATCAGTCCACTTACCCACATGTTCACCAGTGTTCCACTTACCCAGATGCTCACCAGTCAGTGTTCCACTTACCCCACATCCTCACCAGTGTTCCACTTATGCACATGCTCGCCAGTCAGTGTTCCACTTACCCACATCCTCACCAGTGTTCCACTTATCCACATGCTCACCAGTCAGTGTTCCACTTACCCACATGCTCAGCAGTCAGTGTTCAACTTACCCACATGCTCACCAGTGTTCCACTTACCCACGTGCTCACCAGTCAGTGTTCCACTTACCCATATCCTCACCAGTCAGTGTTCCACTAGGATAACCCAAAAAAGTCAGACAGAGTGACTTATTTCCATTGGGGTCCTTTTACCTTATTATTATAATATAAAGGTTATAATATTTTCTTATTATTCTATAATGAAGATAACATCTTATTATCATACTAAAAAGATTATCTACTACACGAGGGTCATTAAGACTATCTACAATACGAGGGGCATTACGACTATCTACAATACGAGGGTCATTACTAGGGATAAGGTAAAATTTACACGTATTTTAGTTAAAAAATAGAAAATCATTCCCCTCCCTTTCTGTTTACCTGGAGACCTGGAGAGAGTTTCGGGGGTCAACGCCCCCGCGGCCCGGTCTGTGACCAGGCCTCCATTCATCAGACACTTTTTGGCAGTCTTCTTGAACTGGTTCAAGCTATGACTGGCCTTGACATTTGTGGGTAGTCTGTTCCATTCCTTTATTGCTGTACAATAAAAGGTGTTTGAAGCCTGGCCTCTGACTGTGGGTACTACAAAGTTGTGCTCTCTCCCCCTAGTACTATGATTGCTTTGGTTCCCAACCTTGACAAAATTGACAGCAAGATATTCTGGACACTGTTCGTGAGCAATTTTATAAACATGATTTAGCTTCAGTTGTTTTACTCTGTCTTCAACATTCAGCATATCCAACTGCTGTAATTCATCCTGGCCTACATGTTCTCTTGGTCCCAGCCCCAGGATGAATCTTACGATTTTGTTCTGGGTGATTTGCAGTCTATCTTTCAGTTTTTTTGTCAAGGCAGAGTACCAAGAGGAGCAAGCGTAATCCATATGGCATTGTATAAGGGCTAGACATAGGGTCCTGCGAGCCTCAGTAGGTAGACACTGTGCTTGTCTATACAGGAACTTCAGCCTGGCATTCGCTTTCTTTACTACACTGTTCCCTATCAATTCTCCTGACATGCATGGGTCAAAGGGGATTCCCAGATATTTAACTGATGAAACCAAAGTGATGGACTCCCCATTACACTGAACATTAAAATTATTTACCCTTCTCAGTTTATGTTTCGTTCCAAAGAGAATGGCTTCAGTTTTCCCTAGGTGTAATGATAGTTTGTTGTCTACTAACCATTTGCTGCAGGACTCCAGTTCCAGTGTTAAAACATTAGCAATATCTTGTGGGTCTTTACCTGTCACTAACAGAGCACTGTCATCTGCATACAGTAGGAGTTTGCACTTGACACTGATAGGCATATCATTGACATAACATAAGAATAGTAAGGGACCCAGAATACTACCTTGGGGAACTCCACATGTTATCGGCAGGGGTTCTGATTCCGTTTTGTTGATTTTGACTATTTGTCTCCTGTTGCTAAGGTAGGACTTAAACCAGTCTACAGAACCTATACCGATAGCTTGAAGTTTCTTACATAATATATTGTGGTTGACAGTATCAAAGGCCTTTTGCAGGTCTAAGGTTACCATACCTATGAGGTTCCCTTTTGACATTTCAGTTCTCAGGTAATCCATCAGATTAATAAGGGAGGTATCGGTTGAGTAGGATCTTCTAAAGCCCGATTGATAGCTATGGAGAATGCTGTTGTCATTAAGGTACTTAACTACTTGAGAATACACCGCCCTCTCCAGAATTTTAGATATTATACTGAGTATACTAACAGGTCTATAGTTGCTTACATCAGACCTATTATTTTTCTTGAAGATAGGAGTATCTCTGGCCTCCTTGAACCCCTCCGGTACGGTATTAGTGGTGATTGATAGATTTATTATGTGAGCAATAGGGATTGACAGTTCAGAAGCACCATCTTTTAGGAACTTAGACGGGATGTTATCAGGGCCTGTGCTCTTAGTTGGGTTTAACCTGCTTAGTTCTTTTTGAATGAAGTCATGAGATACACTTACTAGTTGACAACTGTTTGGGGTTACCCCTTTATTGGTATAGTATGTTTGAAACTTATCAGAGTCTGTGTTAAAGGTATTTGATGCAGCTGGTAGTTTACTTACTAGTGTTGATGCAACAGATGTCAGTGTTCTACTTATCCACATGCTCACCAGTCAGTGTTCAACTTACCCACATGCTCACCAGTCAGTGTTCCACTTACCCCAGATCCTCACCAGTGTTCCACTTACCCACATGCTCACCAGTCCGTGTTCCACTTACCCCACATCCTCACTAGTGTTCCACTTACCCACATGCTCACCAGTCAGTGTTCCACTTACCCACATGCTCACCAGTCAGTGTTCCACTTACCCACATGCTCACCAGTCAGTGTTCCACTTACCCACATGCTCACCAGTCAATATTCCACTTACCCACATGCTCACCAGTCAGAGTTCCACTTACCCACATGCTCACCAGTCAGTGTTCCACTTACCCACATGCTCACCAGTCAGTGTTCCACTTACCCACATCCTCACCAGTGTTCCACTTACCTACATCCTCACCAGTGTTCAACTTACCCACATCCTCACCAGTGTTCCACTTACCCATATCCTCACCAGTGAGTGTTCTACTTATCC